>NW_023459213.1:10146-68931 GCF_013731165.1 Rhagoletis pomonella | reverse complement strand
GTACATACATACATATGTAAACCCAAACGTTTTTTTAATCTATAAAACCCGATTTTTTTGAGATTACAGTACGTGCAAACATATTTATTCACAAAAAATAAATATACAAATAAACACATCAAATCGCTGACATAGCGCAAAGCGCACACACATAAAAGTAATTACGTGCGAACAATGAATAAAAAACCTGAAGAAAGCAAAGTCTTAAAAAATCTGCAAAACAAAAATAATTTCAATATAAACTCATACATATCTAAAAATAAGAATTCAGTATTCACGCTGCAGCGCTGGGAGTTGCTTTTTCAGCTAAAATCTGCACTTGAACTTCATTTCTTCACTCACACTATACTCATTCTAAATAAATAAAACTAAACAGGGCTGACCGCTCATTACTTGAGCCCACTCTCAGATTGTGTACTATTTGTATTTATGTGCTTTTGAATGTCAGTTCTTATGTGTCATGTTCGAAAATCTTGCGAATCGTTCGCCCCATTGGCGCACTTCATTTCGACTCAAACGAATTGATGCGCAATCTAATCCCATCAATACGAATCGCATATAAAAACTCAACGTTCGCGGTTTTGACAGCTTAGTCGTTGTTCTGTCGTTTGCGTCTTCACATTTGTGTGTGCTGTGATAATTAACAAGTTCGTTACTCAAGTCTTTCGTTTGCCAAAAGTTGTACGCTAATATTTGACTGAAATAATAAAAATTAATTATCATCATTGTCAATGTATAGCTAATGAACATTTTCGTTTATTTTTGTAGATTTATAATAATTTAAGTGGGGAAAAAAAACCGAAAATATGAAATTCTTTGTTGAATGTGTAATTGTTGTTGCAGCGGCTGTGTTTGCCACCGCATCAGCTGAAGCCGGTGAGTAATTTCTTCAGCATCATTAACAGTTAGTGGAAAATCTTTATTCAGAATATATTTGCATAGTGCGTGCATATTGTGTGTGTATGTATTTCTTAGCGTGTTTGTGTTTCCGCTTATGAATACAAAAAAAAAAAAAAAAAAATCGTTAAACAATTGTTGGAGTAAAGCTCAACGCCAAGCTATGAAACATCTGCAAAATGAAAATAAATTGTTTATTAATATTTCAGTTGAAGCGTGTTTTAAGCATACCGCAGATTTATTACATCATCATCAGTTTTGGGATTCACCAGAGCTGAACGTGCTTTTTAAGCCTTTAGCTTACTGAAGTTTTCACAAAGGCGTTACCATAATTGAAATTTATTAGTAATTATTGATCAGTCATTGTTCTGCAGATTGTTTGGCTTTGGTTTTTTCCATTGACAGGTTGAAATTTCATAATTAAAAAATATATATGTACATACATATGTGTGTATTATTAAAATTTAGAAATTGCGAATATACAGCCTGTGTCACTTTATAAGCGCACCTTTTATTTACAAGGCTTAATATTTTTGTTTTTTTCCTTAATTTTAGTTATTTTTTTAATAAAATATTTTTTTATTTTTGAACAAAACCATATTAACCCATATTTCAAACTTTATGCAATATTAAAGAAATCAACAAACTTTCGCTGAGATTTGAAAGTTTTTAATTAGATTTCTTAGAAAGATTTTTAGTATGCAGTTTTGTAGTCTATTACTTTTAGTACATACAAATATAAGTTTGAGGCAGCTAGGACTTAGCGTTGATTTTTGTGTTGCACAAAGTTTGGATTTATAAGGTTTTTGTTAAAAATTAAACAACATATGGATATCTTAATAAAAAATAGCTAAAACTAAATAACAAACAAATATGCAATTTGTTAAAACTTGAAAATAATTAGTGCGCTTATAATTTTGACACGGGCTTTATGCACATAAATACATTTATACATACATACATCTGTGTGGGAAAAAAAAATTGTAATTAATAATATTTAAATATAGGTAAAATATAGAATTTTTGCAGAAATTTTATTACTAAAAGTTAAATGAAGTTCATATTTAAAAATATACGAATGTATAGATGAGCGTAGTATACATTATTAGGTACCCAGTCGGAAAAATTAGGAAAACGAGACGCCCTTTAGGAGTTCTACAAGTTCCCTAAGAAGGTTAAAATTTATGTATGAAATTATGCGTTTTTTCGCAAAAAAGGCAAAAAAGCGGAATCCATACCAAAAGTAGGTATTTTGGAAATGCTAATTTTTCTAGAAAAATCAAATAAAGGGAAACCACTTTAATAAATTGAAAAATTTTCAATTTGTTGATTTTCCGTTTTCTCAAGCAGCTTTTAAAATTTCTCTGCCCTTTAAACACAAACTTTATTCTAAAAAAAAGTGCTAAACTCTTC
The DNA here is from genome assembly GCF_013731165.1 of Rhagoletis pomonella. Taxonomy (NCBI): domain Eukaryota; kingdom Metazoa; phylum Arthropoda; class Insecta; order Diptera; family Tephritidae; genus Rhagoletis; species Rhagoletis pomonella. The sequence goes on along the minus strand of NW_023459213.1, from coordinate 66,621 downwards.
TTATCTCTTAGACTGCATACCACCAGATTCATTTAAGAAAAAATTACTTTAATTTTGGAATTTTGGTTTCACCAATCAAGTTTAACTTGTTTTTAATTTTGATTTAAGTTACCTATGCTCTTCACTTAAATAAAAATTAAATCAGCATAATCATACTTAGAGATGTCACACGTGTAATCAGCTGATCAATATAATAATAATAATAATAGATTGGCGCTTACACATATGTTAGTGTTTGGCCGAGCTTCTCCTCCGATTTGTGGCGTGCGCCTTGATGTTGTCACACAGAGCGGAGGGACCTACAGTTTTACCCCGGCTCCGAACGGAGATAGTATTTTTATGAGAAGCTGTTTTTCATGGCAGAAATACACTCGGAGGTTTGCCATTGCCTGCCGAGGGACGACCGCTGTTAAGAAAAAACCTTTTTCTATATTTTTATTCGATGTTGCTTTGACCAGGGTTTGAACCTTGGCGTTGCGGAGTGGTAGCGCGCACTGCTTACCACTACACCACAGCGGCCGACCAATATAAACACACCATAATATTGTGTATCAGCTGTTTACTGTATACCAGCTCTGCTTTTTCTATCACTTTTAGCACGGTTAAGAGCTTATTGAAACTGAAAAAATTTAATTGGGAATTAAATAAAACATTGGATTAAAATTTATCTCCACTTAAATGAGTTTGGTGAAACGCAGCCTTAGCAGAAAAAAGTATGAGCTAAGCTACAAAAAAGCTCAGTCTTGCTACACGCATGGTCGGTTTTTCATTTCAAAAAATTTAAAATCTCCTGTACCGCTAAAAAAAGTTTCTAACTTCAAAAAATAAAATTAATTTGTTACTTTTAGAATAGGTGGCAACCTTAATAAAGAATATTTTCAAACTAAAGTTTTCCTTAAAAGTCAGTCTTTTGACACTCATATTTTAATATTTCGCTTAACTTGTGTATAAATTCGACTTTTAAAACAGGTGGCAGCCCTCATTAAAATTAGTTTAAAACTAAAATCTTTTTACATCTCATTCGTCTGACACTGATACATATTTAAGTTAACTGATGAATTTAATTGAGCTTCATTTTTTAAACAGCTGACAACTCTCCTAAATACCGCTCAGTTATACATATTTTTTTAAAGCCATTTAGCTTGTTTCCAATACTTTTAGTAATCCACTTAACTTTGCAATTGGTGGCAAATAACTATTCAAGAGGTGACAATCCTCTTGAAACATCTAAAATTTCTAAAGCTTCAAACTAAAGATTTATTAACAATCTTTCGTTTAACACCCATATCTTAGTATATCAAAGAACTTGTGTATAAGTTAACTAAATTGACTTTAAAAAGAGGTGGCAACCCTGTTAAAAATATATACACTACCTTCATAGACCTATGTCGTCTGGCACTCATTATGATACATACTTCAATCACCTAATTGCCTTTATTCCAATTGAATTAAATTTTTTAAACAGGTGGCAACCCTCCTATACTTAATATAATATAAAATAATTTGAAAAGGTGGATTGGTAAAGTTTTTCGATTCGGTGCTACTTGTTTGGTTAGTAGAGTAGATCCTTCCCTTACATAGATCAACACAGGCTCCACATTAGGGAGTGGCCCTCAAGAGTATTTAGATATTTAAGTGCTCCAAAGTTTAACGTTTTTTTTTTTTTTGCATAAATAGCCTGAATAGCCTCATAATAACCTGAATGGCCTCCAACGATGCCAAGTCGGATGATATCGGTGTCCAAATGACATACCCTTCACGGGAATTGTGCGCCTGACAATCCTCTGCTGCAATGAAGCGTATCCATGACACTGTGAATGATCAGATGCCTTCAGCTGTTTTGTGTCATGAGCCTCATGCTTCATACCATTATATGCCATAAGCAGTACCAACTTAATAAAACAACAGCGCAATCAATGAATTTATTTCTTCGGCCGCACTTAAATTTGTGATCTTCGTCAAGATTCCCTGAGATGCTTTCTGTGAGATTTTAACTTCATGATATCTGATAGCGACCCATTTTCGTCGGATATATGTACATTAGGGTGGTCCTCAAAGGTAGGAAGCAAATTTTTATATCAGATTTCCTAAGCCTCAACCTCTACGTCAAAGCTACTATAGTCGAAATAATCACATATAAATTTTGGCCCCCATTAGAGTCGGTTAAAACCTGTCGCCCAGGGATACAAGTTCAGATTACCCTGTCAAGAATCCTTCGACTATAGTAGTATTGATTTTGGATAATATATGAAAAGAAAAAAATTGATTTTTATTTGCTTAGCCTCTATAGAGGAGACTGAACTTTGCCCCCCTGTGCGGCACCCCATAACGGGTTCCAATCGGGACCAAAATTTATACGTGGTATAACCGATTGAGGGGGTGAGACTGAAAAAATTTTTCATTTGGGTTTAAGGACCACCCTAATGTGCATATGTATAGTTCTGCACATAAAATACATTTCGAAATTTTTTGTTGAATATGGTAACTTTTTCGGGTGATTTTGGAATCAAAAATCTATAGTTCTCCGAGTTTCTAAGTGAAGTTGGTTTTTTGGGATATACAATATAAATACAGATGATATATAATTTTCAAGTCAAGCCAAGTCTAAGTCTTGCATAACTGAGCTTTAATAATTCTGAAAAAATTGAGTTTTTATGAAATTTTTTTGGAATTTGCTAAATTTTCCTGATTTGGGCACATTGACTTATATGGCTTGTGTTATAGAATTTACTATATTATTTTTTTTTAAACTGAAGAAACGTATCACGGAAAACATTGTGAAAATTGTCAAAAATGAAAGTGCGCTATTTACGCGAGCGCCACTGTAATATGTATAATCAAAAATCTGGGAAGTCAGAGATTCGTTTTCTGCGATATGTGCCTGGTATAAAAGGTTAAGTCGCACCAGAACCTAGCTAGGGCCTATTTACTTGTTTTTCAGAGTTGATTGCTCACTGCCAATGACACTCGTATAAGGGAGCTGCAAGAATGCAACCTGTGAAGTACATATATGTATTGTATAAAGAACGTGTAAAAAACCAAAGAAGCAGTCCAAGCTATTTTTACTCTTCTAAGACACAGAGTATTAGTTTATAATTTATTTTACTAATGCTATCGGTTTGACTCTGTGTTGGCAATCTCAGATGAAATCTGGAACAAGCCAAAAAATTGTTAACAGATGCTTTGAATTAAAAAAAAAAATAAAAATACTTAAATAAATTGCTATGCTTCCAATTGCATAGGAGGAAAAAAAAGACCGACCCTAGCGGAAAAGTATGCAAACAGATTTTATAGTAAATAAATAGTTAGCTTTAATCGTCGGCATAGAACTTAGAAGCATAACTAATAATTACACCTAGCCATAAATATCTGAACCTGTCTACACCATTGCCATTATTATTAATAATAGAAATTATACTATTTATAAGTAAGATGTGCTGCGACGTAAATATGTACAATAAATATTGATGCTAGACCAACTGCTCGCTGGCGTAGAACTTATCTGCAGTGCCCGGGCTGATTGATTAAACTTACCTAATCAGTTACATTAGCAAAGGGAAAACTTGATTTTCCCATGATTACTCAAAAACATTTCTAACGATTCCAAGTAAAAAGATGCTTTTAAAATACTTGAAAGAGTAAATGCTTTCCTAGAGCAACATTTCCAAAGAATTGAACGCTTTCAGATTAAGCTCGTGCAAAAGTTCATTGCTTAGCTATTAAAATATATAAAAAGTACAAAAAAAAAAAAACACTACTTGAAGCGTAAGTACACACAAGCGTACAAACTGGTATTCTATGACTACTCAAATTGAGAATCTTAACTTGCACTCGCGAACGAAGTACAAGGTAATAAAAAAGAAAAAATTCACAAAAATATGTAGATATGTATACGCAGATTTTAAATACCTGATGTTTTTTCGTGTAATTCAAGCAGGAAAAAAAAAAACGAAAGAAGAAAAATACGAGAGCTTAGAAAGTTGGCTGCGAAAGAGATTTTGGCGATGGGCTACTTTCGCCACTTGAACGTCCATAAGTACCCAGTTCATTAGATATAAAATAAGGAGAGTATGTATTTTTTTTTGGAACTCAAATATGTAGAGCTCCTCTTTTAAAATAGAATTTGCTGGTTATTGCTGGTTTGTGAATTAAAGAAACGATATATACATATGTGTGTTTGTACAGTGGAGTTTCGCTCACGCGTAGAACAATAAGTGGAAAATCGTCACAACCCAAAATGAACTTCAGTATTTTGCGATAACTCATTCAAAATATAATTTCGCTCGTATTTTTTCGGCCGATCAGCTTCGTTAATTTTTTAAAGTCGTTCATTACTTCTAATTGTGTTTTTTTCCTAATAAGCTTGCACTTCGAGTTATAGAGCTTTCACTGTATTCCGATATTTTGCTGAATAAATTAACAAAAACAAAAAAAACAGTAAAGAAACGAAATCAAATCACAAAAATATTGTAATAAAGCCAAAGCAGCTTAGCAAGAAAAAAAATACGTAACAAAGAAATCAGCTTACACTTCTACATACGTACATACATACATGCAATCAAACAAACAAAAAAACCTAAACGAACATGCGCGTGTAAATTTGAATCTATTCAGACTTTATATACCCTGCGAAAGCCGTTCAGCCAGTGGAGGCTACATCAACAATAAACAAACAAAAAATATCTAAAAATAATAAATATACATTACAATATCGAATGTCATTGGGAGTCATTAAAATCTGTCGTTCATAACAGATTATGGCATAATTTTAATTTTCATAAAGTTTTTGCTTGCATTTGGAATCAAATTTTAAAATGTTTCTTTTTAAACGACTTCAAAAAAAAAGGAGGAAGGTTATCAATTCAACGGAGTCTTTTTCGATTCACAATATATCTTATAATAAAATAACGGTTACCAAATTTTTAGGGCATTTGTAACTGCACCAAAATGTTGCCAAATGCACAGAAAATATATAAATAACTCTTATTATGACCTTTGAAATGCCTATAGCCATTTTAACTTGTATGTTACATTGAGCAACTTTACGATTTTAAGCAAGGGGAATTCATATAAGGTGGCAGCGGTAGTGCAAAACCCAAAACTGACATGTATTTTGTTTTTGCTTTCGGTACACAAACGTCATCAAGGAAGAAAATTCCAACGCTCTTACTTTCAGTTCTGATACTTTTTCGATAACTTTTTTCGAAAAGGATCATAGAGAAATTAACGGCGCTCCAAAATTTTTATATAAATAAGTTGTGTAGTCAGTGGTGTTTTTTGCTTAAAAATTACTTGTTTTCTTATATTTACAGATGCTGGTTATTTCATTCCGAAAGCTTTCTACACACTCGATGCTGAGGGTCATAAGACACAATCACATCCCGTTAGCCCACACGTAAGTACAGCGAATTGAGTGTATCTATTAGGGGTAGTCAGTTATCATATATTTTGGGTTTTGTGTGTAATGAATTGTGAGTTCGCAAGTGAATTGATTATTTCAGGAATCCGAAAGCGCCGAAATATACAAAAAGGACTAAACAAATGAGAGTATGGCTGACTTCCAAAACGCATAAAACAATGCGCTCAAAGTTTTACATGTATTTTTATATGGGAAAAATAAAGTTGTTCGTTGCAATGGTATAGAGTTTTTTAAAATCAAGATTTTTCGATCGGAAAACTCTGGTTCTCTTCAGGAGACTTTCGGTAATAATAAAGAATTGTTTATTTAACCATTTTTTAATACTTACCATTGCATTTTTCGGGGTTTTTGTGGTTTTTTGGCGGACCTATAAATTATAGTTGCGATGAACAAATGGTTTTATAAACCATCGGGTATTATTATTGTTATTTCCTGCAGATAAATAGAGTTTTCTGGTAGAAAAATATTGATTTTGAACTATTCTATACCATTTCTACGAAAAGTTGTTTTTTCCCCATATAAAATACATAGCAAATTTTGGGCGCTATGATCCACCTCTAAATATTTTTTGATTTCAAAATAAAAAAGGGGTATATTTTTTTCGGTATAGAAAAATTCTAAGGGGGTGAGAGCATAAAAATTCCGACTTTACTTTTTCACATGCATTTTTGAACCACCTCAATGAACATATTAGTATAAAAGCGTGAATGTATTGCTATATTGTCTTGTATAAACCCAAAGTAAGAATGTCAGGGGCAAAAATATGTCGATGTATTTCTTAGATTCGATGGGTTGAAATGTACATTGATATTTTTCAACACATCGGATTTGCATAAAATTTTTATATATTATTTCACAACAATTTGATGAGTTAAAGCTAGAGCTCTTTTTAAAAATCGACCATACGGCTATTCAATTAGTCGATTAGTCGATTAGCAAATTTTTTTACGGTTGCTAGTCAAATAGCAGTCTGAATTACCAACAAATGAGGTAATTCGCTCTCAAAATTTTATATGGCGAATTACGTAATTCGAAGGGTAATTGGAGTACGAATTACGAATGAGAAAGGGAACTACACAATTGGGGTGTCGTGGGACAGCCGTATTAGCTATTCGACTAATCGATTAGTCGACTAACAAGACTAAAAAATTTATACTTCGATGCGTCGACTATTTTCATAGCAAAACATCGATATTTTGGAATAATTATTTGCGTGTTTACCGCAGAAACTCGTTAAGTTAATAATTCAGAATTAAATTCAAATTAACATTTACAAAAGTACTCAATATTATAGTTATTTTCAATACAGACATCTTCAAACACCCAAAACAACTGCTTTTCTAATAGGGATTTTTTAACTTTTCCCTAAACCGCGTAATTGACGAGTTTCGGAAATAGTGTACCAAGTGCAGTAGGATGGACCAATTGCAGTTACCAGTCTGTTTTTAATTCTAAGGGCCAAATTTACTGGCCCTAAGTTGATTTCTACAAATTTTCACGAATTTACTTCAATATGTTGGTGTTGTTGGTATGTTGGACAATATTTTTGTATGGAAAAAAACAAAAATATATATAAAATCAACGCGATGAAAGGGAAATTAGAAAATTTTTAATAAACTTTTTAAGGTTGGGACAAGTAGTAGCCTAGTCGAGTATGTAGATTAAAACAGCATTCTCAGAATTTTTAATTGACCCTCAAAATCTTAGGTCATCTAATGATGAAAACCTAATATTCGGTAGGCTGGAGCTTACACTTGGCCTTAACTTCATATGTACACGTATACCTATGGTCAAAATAATATCAGCTTAAAGTTCATTATTCTTTTATAAAAGTATAGCTCGATATATAACAACAAGCATATAAATCCAAATTTCAAACTTTGTACGAAAATTAGAAAAAATCTAAAAATTTCTAGAAAATAGCATCAAAGATTCAAACTTTTTAATCCAAGATAAAAAATCCGAGATTTTGAAATTTTGTAATTAACTGGCATCGTTAAGAATTTTCTTCTATATACAAAAATTAACAAGCATTCTTTACAAGACGAAATTACAACTCACGGAGTTGCTATCAAACAAAAAAATGTTTGCAATTTTGCTATACGGGTTGCATTTTTAGACCAAGTTGGGTATTACAAATACTGGACTTTCATTTTGAACCGATCCAAACCATTTTTTGTAGTGAGTTTCGGTTCGGTTTTGGCAATTCAAAATAAAAATGGTTCGGTTCGAAGCCAGAGAAAAGCGGCGGTTCGGTTCAAAACCGGTTTGCAGCCCTGCTACAAACAAGCTAAATTTAAAAATATTTTGTTATACACAATTTTAAAGGTACATATATACATAAATCTCATTTTCACAACATGTTTGAATTTTAAAATTGGATCAAAAATGAAAGCTCTTAATAGATAAATGCACCAAGTTTTTTTTTTTTTTCTTAATACATAACATAAAAATGGAGGGTTCAGGAACTATAATAAATCTATTTTCATGTTGTACTCGACCCTGCCTACAACCTACACTAACTTGGTTTCGGGTATATTTCGTGATTTTTTTTTTTGTAGCACCGTGCCATTTCCCTATATATCGAGAAGTTATGCACATAAAATTCTCTGCTATGACTCGTTTTCTTTGATAAATATGTGTCTATATATATCATCACGTCACTACAAACGAATAAAGGCGCGCTAGTGTTTTGACGGCGAAAAAAGGCGCAGAAATAGATTTTGCGAAAAAGATGCTTATGAAAAACTTCGGCGAAGTATGTTAAGAGTCTAGGCGCTGAAGTTTTTTATTCGAGGTTTTTCGTCGTCAACTTTTGAGCTCGCGCCTTTATTCGTGTCTAGTGACGAAATACTTTCTTTTAAGAAATAGTCAGCTTTTAAAGTGAAATTTTTTATATTTTCTTAGCTACTTACATATTGCGTTAGCTAAATTTATACTTTTATCCCCACAGACTGCTAAATACCTGCATCGCTTACGTCGTCAAGTTTTCAGTTCGTCCTCATCTTCATCCTCTTCTGCATCGTCCAGCAATGGCGGGCCGGTCTACTTCAGTACTCATAATACAGTATCGCATACACCAGCTGGAACCACAAGGTAAGTGTTAACGGGTTATTTGGAGTTTTAACTAGTTATTTTAAGTATTTAAAGAATTTCATATTCTTCGAATGTGTATTTATCATTTTTTGGTTATATAAAAATTGCCTATGGGGATTTTTATTTGAAGTAGAATTTTGGTTTATTTAGGAACTATGAAAGAGAGACTTGTTGAACTCGTAAAATATTTAAAAAAAAAGTTCAAGTCATTGCTAATGGCTTTTACTAAGAATTCTACAACAAAACTTTATTAATGACTATCCGCCCTAAGTTAGACAGGCACACTAAGCATTTCCTGAAGGAGCATCTAGCCGTAACCAAGGATGTGCAATCACCGAGTAGTTTTTCACCTCGACCGGGTTGTATCTCTAAAAGCCAGCACTCTTTTTTTTTGGTTTAAAGATCCAATTTCTTTAGTCAGTTTTAAAAAGTGTCGATTTTATATTTCTTGCGACTAAGCTTATGTGTGTAAGTGTTCGGCCGAGCTTCTCCTACGATTCGGGGCTGCGCTTTGTTGTTGTAATACAAAGGGGAGGGACCTACAGTTTTACGCCGACTCCGAACGGCGATTGTATTTTTATGAGAAGCTGTTTTTCATGGCAGAAATACACTCGGAGGTTTGCCATTGCCTGCCGAGGGACGAGCGCTGTTAAGAAAAATTCTTTTTTCAAAATTTTTTTTTTGCGATGTTACTTTGACTAGAGCTTGAACCCAGGCCCCGTGGAGTGTATGGAGTATTAAAAATAAATTATCACCACACCAAAAATCGTCAGATGATCAAAATTGTATCGAATTTGTATTGAATCGAATTTTATATTTAATGAACTAATTTATTACCATTTTAATTTTTCCGCAGCTTTTCTCAACGCTTTGGGGATGATGGCTCCTCATATGATTCGGCCCTCAGTTCATCCGGCGTGGGTGGTGGCGCGCACAGCTCATCCGGTGTGGGTGTTGGTTTGAGTGCGGGAACTAGCGCTGGATATGATAACAGTTATGGTAGCAACTATGCTGGCGTTCACTTTCCCACCGGCAGTAATAGCTACGGCGCCAACAATGCTGGTTTTGCTGCAACAACAGGTGGTGGGAACTACAATACCGGCTATAATTCCATACCAGTGGCCAGCAGATTTGGCTCATCGGCTTCGTCAAGTTCATCGGTCTCATCCAATGGCGGCCCGGTTTATTTCAAAACGGAGCAGTCAGTGTCACATACGCCAGCCGCTAATGTTAAGTAAGTATCTATTTTTTATGAAAAAGATTTGTGTAGTGTGTCGTAAAAAAGATAAGCCTAATTGAAATTAATTTCTCTTAGTAAATTTAGCAGCCGCTTTGGAGACGAAGACACACCACAAACAGTCAGCAAAACCGTCTCAACTAGCGGTTATATAGATGAGAAAGGCGTTCACGCTAAAACCACCACCACGAAAAATTAGTTTATTTAAATTCCTAATTGAGCATTTCGCCTTTTATATGTATTTGTAGTAGAGTTTTTTCGCAATAAATATATGGTATTTATTTTCAAACATTTGATTGTGAGTTTTATTTTCATAAGCGTGTTTAAACCTATTCGCTTTGCTTCCATATTTAATTCGAGAAGGCAGAACAGACATAGCCCTTGTTTTTACCGTACTGTCGATGTCGTCGGCATACGCCAGCAATTGCACGCTCTTATAAAGTATTATGCCTGAGCGGTTCAGTTCAGCGGCTGTTATCATCTTCTTCAACATCGGATTAAAGAAATCAGACGAAAGGGAGCCACCTTGTGTGAAACTTCGTTTGGTATCCAACGACTCGGAGAGCTGCTTCTTAATTCCGACGATGCTGGTGGTATTGCTCAACGTAATTTTACCCAGCCGTTTCAGTTTCACAGGGATGTCGCGGCATAAAGACAAATTTCCGTGGTCTAAAGTCATACTGATAAGACCCAATCAATTCGTTGACAGTGGGTATCAGTATCTCACACATTATACTCGATAACACCTTAAATGCGAAGCTTAGTTGGAGGAACGGCAGTATTGCCTTTCTTGTCATAGTATGGCGGTGGGACATCGACTCCGTCTTCATCGACTGGGGTTAGGGTTCATCTCTTCCACTGCTTTCAATTCTACTACTACCATTCAATAAGGCCGAAAAGTGTCTCCTCCATAAGTTAAGTATGTTTTGCATATCGGTCACTAGGTCCCCTCTTCTGCCCCCTACATTGGTCCAACAAGGCTTGCGTCGCCCTGTAGGCGGAATCTCTTCCACAACTTCTTCGGCGGCGGTAAGTAATATGCAGAAATCGTGGTTCCACTGCTTGCATATGTCGGTCTGTTGAATAGGGCTCCTTAGAGCAGGAGTGAGAGTTAAATGGTGAATAAATTAGCCTTCTGTCGTGATAGTAGCTTATCAATGTTGAGCTTTCTTTGCATTTCTGGATGCACTTTTCATAGTGCACAGAGCCCTGCCCGTATATTGGGTGCAAAAAGTCAGTGGTTCGAGTCGATGTTTATCCCTGGGGGTGTACGCACATCTAAAACATTGGAAGCGTACCTTCCGCCTATTACAACATGATCGATTTAGTTTTTGGTTTTTCGATTTGGAGCCAGCTTGATCGATCTTTTTATGCTTGATCCTAGTACTGCGTACTAAAAAGTTTTGGACCTTGGCGAAGTCAATCAGCCTCAGTGTGTTTTCGGGTCTTTCGTCGACGGACGTAGAAGTATAGAAGGTAATGAGTAGGCTGGTGAGCTGGCGAAGGCAGGAGCCGGTTTGGATGAATCCGATATTCCAAAGAGAGATGAATTCGTATTTCCTTGAACTGGCTAGACGCAGGTGGTCAGATATACAGACCTGTACAATATAGAGAAAACTATGGCCAGACTACAACAAGACGAAGACGAAGATCAAGGCCAGAGGTTTTCAGAATTGTAGCATCCATTACGGGGCACTGGCCGATAGGCAAACAAATGCGACAAAAATAGGACTACTTTCGAATACTAGACGTAAAACATTAGGCAGAAACTTGGTAACATCACTAACAGAACTATCAGGAGCTACCATTAGCGAAATCGGTAGATGCATCAGACAAAATGTCCCCCGGGAGAAGTGCTTTAAAGTGGTTTAAAAATACGCTAATTGTGACCTAGACACCACTGCAACCAACCAAACAAATTTGTAGAAGAAAAAAATCATACCGATATTATTGATAATGTGTACTTATTGGAAGGATACGTCTACATACATAAATTTTCAAGATAAAAAGAAGTGTGAAAGGACTGAAGTATTCAGCGAAAGCAACGTACACGAAAATCCTGATGTCGGTGGAAGTAGCGCGTCAGAAGAGAAGTTCCAAATATTGTCGAATATTTAATTAGTATCAGTTTTCGGTGTGTTAATGAGCGAAACACACAACAACCATTTTGAAGACTGCTAGAGCATAATCAAAGACATAAGAGAGAAACTACAACTTTATATTCAAGCATGGTAAAGTATATTGGTATACTTAAATACATACATATCTGTGTTCGTATGGAATAGTAGCTAATGTCGGGCTGGCTGGCTTTAGTATTATTCGGCATTCGCTTTATTCTTTAAACGACAAGAAATTTTTTTATGAATCTTAATAGGAATATTGACTTGCTTGTATCGGAACTATTTCTTGCACCTTTATTTGCCAAAAGTACTTCAACGTCTCGGCGCCAGTGAGTTATTCGATGGAATTTAGACCGCGTGAATTATGGCCGCGTTTTTATTTGTTCGGCGGCCTAATTTCATTTTTTTCGCGGCCTAATTTCACTTGGCAAAATGAGTTAAACCCTCGAGGAATACACGCGGTTTTAATTCACGGAGCCTACTATTGCATACGAACACAGCTATGTATGTATCTAGCTCATTTTGTATATTTCAAACTTTCACAAATTTTACATTGTACTCTGCAGAAGTGAGAAAAATGAATAAGATGCACGCATTATGGCCATAAAAGTGTTCATATTCATCGGTTTAAAACCACCAGCGGTGAGCTAAGGATTGAAAAAAGGAAGTTCTATATGAATTTTGTGTAATCATTTTAAACATAATTACTATTATGACATCTTAAAAAAATTTATCAAGAACAATTTATAAGAATTTACCGTCAAGGGACGTTGACTTCTGCCGATAATTAGTAAAATACATCTACGAAATTCTTTACCGCGATCCATCCAGTTAGTATTGTAGGCGACTTCAGCTACATTTACACTCTTCAAATCGAAAGCACTTGAATACATACATACATACATATGTGATGAAAAATATTAATTTTACCTCATGAGCGAAAATATCGGCCAGCCAATAGGTTAGAAATATTAAAATAGTTAAAATAAGTAAAATTCCGATGCCCTTAATCAAAAGTGGCAAAGTAAATTCCTTGCGGTGGCAAAGGAACATAAAAGAAAAACATTTAATTAATTTAAAAGCAGCTTATCAACTAATTTTGTTGTAGTTTACTCACCATTGACGTATAAACTAACATCATGCAAAGCGTAAGACAGTACAAACTTGCGTCTAGCAAACTCATTAACGAAAAGAAGTCCTCCAAGTCTTCGCGGAATCTTAAAGTACAGTTTATTATGGGTGCATTTTTTCTTGAAAGCGCATTCTGTCTTATCATGCCATACTCACTTGATGATCCGCATATGATAGGCCACGCATAACTTTACACTCTCCAATGCGTCCTTTTCATCCATTAAACATAAATCTGCCAATTTCTGTTGTAGATGTCTAATTGCGAAAATGCCGAAATATATGAAGATTAGCAGAAAACTCACATAAGGAATATATGAGCAGGTTGATACGGGAACAACCCAACACGATTGCAAGAGGTACATTATTTCATATGCAGGGCTCTTATGAAAATCGATGCCTGGTAACTCGACATCGGCCACAAATTCTTTGAAAATATATACATATATACAAGTTTTAGTTTGGCTCATAAAATTCACTATTTTACTTACTGCCATAACCAGTAGCTATTGGTTGAAGCGCAATAAAAAAATTAACAAGTATCACACAACGCATCAAATATTTGGTACAAAAGCGTGCCTTCCAAGTAAGTTCATGCAATTTTTTCAAAGCGTTTTGATCATTTTGATGCTGAAAGTAACATACGCATAATACATATGAATGTCTCTCACTTTATACCAACCAAAAACCAAATTGGCTAATGAAAAATTGCATATTTACCTGTATTTCTTGGTACCAGTACTCAATTACGTTGCATAGGTCCAAGAATTTACGTTGCTTCGTTAAGACCACCATAGCGCGCAATATGGCCGTGAAGCAAACCATGGTGATAAAGAAGCTATATATATCTTCTTCCAAATCATTTTCACTCAAACAAAGCGTGATTCCGATCATCATACATATCACCACCGGCACAGAGATTAAGAGATAGGCCAATCGTCTCTTTTGTTCATCCAAAAAGCCTATGCGTATCCAAATAGCTAAATTCCAACTGAATAATTTTGTGGAGAATTGCATTTTTTCACTTAGCATTGTTTGCAATTTTTTTTACTTTTCTGCGCGGCGTCTGCACAATTTGTGTGTTTCGCAAGTATAGAAGTTGGATATTTGTATGGCTTTGCTAAATAGAAAGAAGTATGTTTTTTTTTTTGTTTTCAAATAATAATAAATGTGCGTGGGAAATACCATATGTTTGATATTTTTTTCGCATTCTTTCTAATTAACAATTTCGAATGCTTATTAATTAGATTTGCAAGTAATTAAAGCCTTTTTATGTTAATTTGAATAATTTCCACGAAAAGTCATTTTGATTTGCAAATGGTTGTGCTTAACGTTGTGCACAGCGGCGCACAGATTTGGTGTGGGTTTTGTGGTTCATCGGAAACAGCGAACGAATTTTCACAATTTAATTTTAATTTAAATGCCACAACATCTATTTACTTTTTGTGCCCAGGGCTGCCAACTTGGCTGAAACCTTGCCATTTTTGGCCCTATTTTATTCGAAATGGCACTTAATTTTTCAATTTGGCACAAAGTGCCAAAATGGCACTTTATTTAAATACATTTTTGTGAAATTCTCTGCGTTTACTTATTTTTCTCAATTAAAATTTTCTAATTTCTATTTCTGGTTTAACTTACTTTGGCATTGGAATTTTATTTTAGGAATGTGTTTCTAATTTTAATGCTAAATGGGAAGAATTAAAAAGAACTGCACCTTTTTTGGCACTTTTATTTTTCTATTTGGCACATTTTGGCACTTTTTTGTCCTCTATATGGCACTTCATAGCTACGTATAGTTGGCAGCCCTGTTTGTGCCCACGCCGCCCAGTGGGAGATCCTCATACATTTCTTGGAAAAAATTAGCAGGAATTGAGGTTGGGTTTCAGTTTTTCATACATACATACGTAACTTTTATGGACAAATAAATCAAGAAAAATACGAAAAATGGATGAGATTGATTTGTTAGAACAATAATATATATATATATATTATTTTTAATTTTTTGAGTCCTTAGAGGCATGTGTCTTTTCTTTAACCCCTGTGCGACACACGTTAATTGACTTCAATTCGGACCAAAATTTGCATGTGATATCTTCAACTAGGGTAGTATCGATTTTGGATATAAGACGAAAAAAAATTAATTTTAATTTTTTGAGTCTCCATAGAGAAACTAGTACTTTGCCCCCTGTGCGACACGTCTCAACCGTGTGCTTATGGATTTGACTTTGCACTTCTCACTGAACAGCCTCCTTTGGGAATCTTATGGTGAATTCGTTGCTACCAAAAAATGTCTCCTTTTGTCTGCCCCTTTCTCTTTTCGACTTCGATTCTAAACCAAAGGCAAAGGCACATTCTCTGCCCTGTGAAACTTTGTCAAGGGAGATGGTTGCTCTGAAAATCAGATGATTATTTAAAATAACAATTTTATCAAATTCGTGAGCTGGACAAGGACAAGAAGGCAAAAACATACCCTTTTACAGGGTTGTGTGTAACATCAAACAGATTTTGCACCGGGGAAGAGCAAAATTTTTCGTAAGAAAAAAAATCACCATTATATTAAGTTCAGACAGAAATTTAATTGAGTCAATTAACTTTTTCATAGAGCTACCACTTCTTGGTGTCCACACACAGTTAGCCGCTCCATTAGCTACGGTTATGGAAAAGTTGGTACAATCGTACCTTTATTTAGTTTGAAATTACATTCGGTACAACCACAGCATTTTAGGTACATTTGGTTAAGTTTTCAGGACAACAGTTTTTATTTTTAGTCACATTTCAACGCATTTTCTGGTGCGGGTGACTTGTCCAATAGCCTCCCACCTTTGTGAAGGGGCATACAAATTATACAAAAGTAACGAAACTGTAGTCGATTACGTCAGATAGACAGAGAATATTTCTTTTTAAAATGTTAGAACGAAGAACTCGAAGGCAAGTGATCGAAAACATAGTTTTGTCTCGAAATGCTCGAAGAAATCATCCAGCTCGAAGAGATTTTTTCATAACCAAATTTGTTTAATATGAGTCCGGAAGTGGAAAGACTATCCTCTTATTTACTATAATATATACATATAAAATTACATATTTACTTTAAAGGTTCATTTATCTACTTTTAGGTAATGCTTTACCGCAAATTAGGTACAAGTTTTGAACTCAATTTTCCATCACTAATGGGATATCAACTGAGAAGGAGGACCAGAAACAAGCAGCTGATTGCTATTTGTTCAATAAATATACCTCAAAGTCATAATTAAATATACCTATCAGGGATGCATTTTGTATGGTAAATCGCTCTAGTTTAGCGCCTAAAGGAAAAGGCTTGGCTAATTGCTCAATTAGCGGCCTGTCTGAACATACTTTTACTCAATTGAGGAACTAATTGTACAATTTTTTAATCTAGCCCTTTAATGGTTGATAAACGGAGCTCAATTAAAATAAGACACATGCTTTAACATAGTGTGAACCTAAAATTAATAAAACATTTTTTGGTTGCAATAAATATACTCTTTAGGTAATGTATGCTTTCGTTTTTGTGTCATACATATGTTATTATAATTAGATTTTTTTAAACGGAAGTTTTTTTTCTTTTTATAATAGTTGATTACTTAATATAACTGTACATTGACCCAGTAATAATCCTAAATATCAATTTTTAGAAATCCTACTATAAAAGTACGTGAATAATACTAACAACAATTATTAAAACCGCTGCGAAGCTACTTATCCCGGCAGCATTACGGCTTTCCAAGTAGTGTAACAATTTTGGTAAACGATCCTCAGCCCACTTTAAGTTCATTTCCACTGTCTTAACGGCATCGAGCAGTTTTGAGACGGAGCCACCAAACAGATCCCCTTTATTTGCAACGAAATCATCCAGCTTTTTCTTCTGCTCCAGTGTGGTAAAATAGTTTGTAATGTCACTGATGACATTTGCAGCATTTGACCAACCTCCAATTCTACAACAATAAAAAGAAGGTGACGTCAGCCCAAATACATATGTACATATGTATGTATGTACTTTGATGATTTTAAAACTAACCTTTCTGCTAATTTTTCTATAGTATTGCTGATCAGCGCGAATACGACATCCACATTTTCTGGATTCTGAGCATACATTGGTGTAATACCCATAACTGCATATTCGCTAGTTAAGTTCCCACTCAGAATCTTGGCGTAATGAAATTCATAGAAGGAACGCGTACATCCCATGGCTCGTATCAGCTTTTGCTTCTCACTGGGCAATTTCTCGTTGTCGAACCAATCGTTCAGTGTTTTATAATAAGACATAGTGCCATCTCGAGCGGCACTGCAGTAGAGGGTTTCACGAAAATCTGGTGTCGGCTTGTTGCCGGCCGTTTTAAATGCGTCAAATACCTGCTGCGCTTGCTTTCCGCAATCGAATAAATGATACATGCACGCCCAGCTGATGACCTTGTTGCGATTGTAAATATCGAGAACGGTGTCATTGGAGCGTCCGAAGCCCAAATGCTTGTACACTTTGGCCATAATGTCACTTAAATAGCTGATCAAGTGTTTGTGCTGCTGCACCGTTAGTCGCTGTGAGACACGCGGCAAATTCGAGAACATCGCATTCCACGGTAAGTATTCGGTCTCATGCGCTAAATATTCCATAAATTCAAACACCCTATCGTAGTCCAGCATAGCGACCCGCGCAAAATTAAATAAATCGTCAACTAGCTGCGCGCGATTAGTGGGCGGTATGCCACTATGTTGCGACGCTAACAAAGCCTTTTGAATTTGCAGTAGTGTCGTGTTGTCGTAGAAAACACGATAATAGTTGGATTGCTGCAAATTAAATATGATCCACTTGTTCGGTTTCTCGGTGTGGAAAGTCATTTCGCTGTTCCTCGATAAGTAAAATCGGGCAGTGAGATCATCGAAATTTGGATCTGTGTCAGAGGCATAGGTGATGGGAATGATGTAGGAGAGCGTGCTGTCACTACCATCACTTGAATCAAGCAAGAATCTGCTTTGAGTAAGTTTAATGGTGTGCTCAGCAGTGACATTTACAAAAAGCACCGGAAACCCGGCCTGCGAGGTCCAATCGTAAAAGAACTGATCCAAATCCACAGCCGGTGTGGAAGGCCAGTAACGTTTTAAATGCTTGAAAAAATCATCCGGAACAGTGTTTTTCAAATGGCTGTGAACGGAAGCAAAAAAAATTATATTTAGTAGACACTTCAAGTTAAAATACAAAAAAGACGAAAGTTAAAGTTGAATATTTCCGAAGAACAATCTTGCAGATCTTAAGTACAGATTTGTATTAGAGAATTGATTTAAAATTTTTTCGAAAGTTTGTTTTTAACCCAAACTACTCTAAAGAATACGTAATAGCCGTTAACAAGAAAGTTTAAATCAATTTTCGACTATTCCAACCATGGAAATGAATTCCCGACGCAAGTACAGCAAAAATTTGACTTTCAAAGAGTTCAAGTCTTCCATTTTTTAAGGTAATTTTAAGGGTAAGGCAATAGAATTACCCAACGAGACTATTTTTCCTGAACTCTCCATCACTTAGGCTCTAAAATACTGTTACATTTATTTCGTTATCTCATTATCGAAATATTTATTAGATTTTGCTACAGAAAAAAAGCTCATTTTGCACACTGTGCATCGGATGCTTAGACAGATGTTCACAAATGAAATACTCATTTGAACTCATTTGTCCAGGATAAGGAACAGGAAAATGGAACCAGTAATTGTTAAGCAAAATAAATTAGTCCTAAGGACTACCCTTAAGGTACCACCTT
The DNA here is from genome assembly GCF_013731165.1 of Rhagoletis pomonella. Lineage (NCBI taxonomy): Eukaryota > Metazoa > Arthropoda > Insecta > Diptera > Tephritidae > Rhagoletis > Rhagoletis pomonella. Next base: position 47,853 of record NW_023459213.1, on the reverse strand, counting down.
CCCGACAAAAAAGAGCTATCGAAAACGGTTCACTTGGACTTAGGTAATCCGGTAACATACATAAAAAATATTCCGCCTCCTCTTTTTTTGCAGTCGGTTTAAAAACAGTACTAAATTTAGGCAGTTCAGTATTTAAGCTATTGAAGCCTCAGGAGTGGGGAATTCCCCCGAGAAAAACTTTCTTGCGCAAGTCGCTTCTTGAATGGACTGCTCTTTATAGTTTTCTACAAGCAACAGCTGCATCGATGGTACTGCAACTGCGAGTTCTAAAGAAAACTTTTATACAAAAAGGCTGCAGGCAGGTCTAAAGATGATGAAAACAAGGATAAACAAAACGAATGAAAGTATTGTATAGAACAGCAAAAAGTAGCAAAATTTAACTAAAATACCAATATAAGGGTGACCCGGAAAAAATTGAAAAACGCAACCAAACAATTTTCTAAAAAAACTTAAGTGTACTAACACCAAAACACAGCCTCGCTTTAAGGTACACTTGCGGCGAAGTCCACCTAAAAGCTTACGAACTCCCTCACAATAACATCTAAGCCTATGGGGGTAACTTTAACCCGCCAAGTAACTGGGCTCTGGGTGCGGGATGCTAAAGGGATGGTCTTTGCAAGACAAAGATTGGTACATTTTAAATCATAATTCCTCGAAATATTTTAGAATAAAGAGTTCGCTTCCTTCTACGATTCATTAGAGAAGCCAAGGCATTTACGGTTCGGGACACAAAAGATATTTCAGCTTGCAGGGTTATTTGTTCTGCTACATTAAGTAGCTAAGTAGCCTCTTTCCATTAGAATTTTTGATTGGCAATAGAAAAAATATGGTACATTATGCTCTAAAAACAATCCGTGTGAAAGATGACAATTTTTGGTCAATATCTTCGACTCGCCCAAGTCCATTAAAGTTCAATGTGCTCAAAAAATAAAAATTAATAAGTACATTAAATAATATTTTTTTTTACTGAAATTACAATTTACTTCAAAAGTATTAGTCCTACATAATTTGGTATATGGACCTTTTTTGTAGAGAATCGAAGTAAGCTAATAAAAAAGTTTGTGAGCACTTGAACTTTGATGGCCTTGGGCGAGCCAAAGATATTGACCAAAAATTGTTATTTTTGACACAGATTGTTTTTAGAGCATAATGAACCATGTTTTTGCCATTACCAACCAGAATTAAAAAAAATTCGAATTCTCGGCCCACGCTAGTGTACATACGTATAATTACATAAATGTGTTTACATCTACTTACAATTCCTTTAAATAAGCACGAATGGCTGTATCGAAGTTGTCGACACCCATCAAGTTAGCAATCATACGCAATATAGACGCGCCTTTAGCATAAGCTATACTGCTAAATTTATAACCGATTTCTATTGGATTTTGTATTTCTGTCTCTGGGCTAGTCATCGGCTGGGTACTATTGACTGCGTCGATGCCAAAGATCAAATGTATTTGATTTACAACGAATTGTTGATCTAACTGATATTCCGGATAGAGCTGAGAAATCATAAGTCATAAATAAATTTTGTCATAAATATGGTGAGTCAAGAAGTTAAAATTAATAATAAAAAGCAATGAGCATGATAAATTTTATGATAGCTACCTTGTGTGCCATAAAATACTGATAGTAGCGTGCGAACGCCTCATTTAGCCAAAAATAACTCCACCAGGCAAATGTGACGCTGTCGCCGAACCACATATGGGCGGTTTCATGCACGATTATGCTGATAGTGTACTCCTTGTTTGACCAGCCATCGGTGTATCCGGGTTCGTTTACCAGTACATCGTCACTAAGTACAGGCATTTAAAGACAGGAAAACAGAGGAGATATAAGCTGCGTTCCAGATGCTTCACGATTTGCCGTTTTTACAGGATTTGCAGGAACAGCTGTTTTTTCCATTAACAAACCTTATGGTAGGTGGTCACATGGAACGGCTTCCTGAGAAAATCTGCAAACCGTGAAGCATCTGGAACCTATTATTACCTATAAATAACCAAACCCCAATTCTCCATGCCATTATATGGAAATTTAGGTGAACCCGCTTTTTGCATAATAGTTAGCCCCAATTGCTTGTAGGGGAGCTGTGTGTATTCATCATAAGCTTTGATCGCTTGTTCTGAAACCTGATAAGCGAAATCGGTTTTATTTATATATTCCGCGCGAGTAATAATCTTAAGATCTTCACTTCCACGTTTTGCGAATTCAGAAACGATAAATGCAAACAAGTAGGTAGACATGGGCGGCGTCGCAGCAAAACGATCTAGGGCACGTCCGTCACTGAAAATGTACAGAAATAGATTCTTATTTTTGTTTGTCGAAACAATTCCTGAAATATTGCAATGGTACAGTGATATTTCTAAAGATGTAGGTGTATATATATATATATATGGGTCAATCCATGTTAATTCGACCAATGGTTGGAATCGAAAGTTTTTTATTTTCATGAATACTAGAAGATTTCTGAATTTTCTAGATTTTGCAAGTTTATTTGTTTAATATCTCAGACTTTTTTATAGTTACAAAAATAGTTCTGGCCTTGTTTTAAAGATGATATTTTGTGGCTATATAAAAAACATATTTAAAAAAATTAAAAAAAAATACAGAATTTCGAGATATGAAAACCCGTGAAAGAAAAAAACTTATGCAAGTAAATTTTGGGCTGAAATTAAAAGTTCCTGAAATTTTCAAGAACGTGATATGAATTTTTTAACTAAAAAAAATGTTTTGCAAATTCTAAATCAAAAATAAATTTAAATTAAATGAAAATTGTTTAACATAACTTTATTAATTATTTATATATTAATTATCGAATTAAAAAAAATCATATTTATCAACGAAAAATGATATCGACGTCGACAACGACAACCATAATAGGGCCGAATATTTTATATCCTAAATTTAATCGCCACTAAATAAATGAGTTAATCTTAGCAGCAAATTAGTTTTGACAGTCTAGACAATCTTATCAGTGAGTTTTAATTTAAGTACTCACCCGTCTGGTATACTATCCAACAATTTGCTATTGAAAACTACATTGTATTGGGTTGGTCGACTTAGTTGTAAGCGGAACGTAGCCTTAAAGGCTGGTTCGTCAAAGCATGGAAATATAGTGCGTGCATCGATGCGCTGGGACTGCGTTAATCCGATCCATCTGTAATGCGAAAACATAAAAAAACAAGTAAGAGCAGCGCTGTCTTCGGCTATGCCGAAGGCTTCATACCTTTCATGAACATCTGCAAATTTTACTTTGACAGATTACTGCTTTTGAATACATGTGCATACATTGATAGAGGAGTTACATACTTATATAAAAAATCGCATCTAAACAATCAGAGGTATGGAAGATATACTTTATATGGCACCAATCTAAGTGATTTTCACTGCTATGTGATCGGTATGTAAACCGGTAACACAATTTATTGGGTTAAGTTTCCTACATAAAGGAGATATATGGCAAAAACTGGTATCTGAACAATCAGTGCTATAGGAGATAAAGCTTATACAGTATAGATTTTGATGATTTTCTCAGTAGACTTTGTATTATTATTTATAAAATATCTTACGAAATTTATCGGTTTTAGCTGTTCAAATAAAGAAGTTTTACAGTAAAATCCCATATCTGAACAATCAGATGTATGGAAGATATATGTTGTAGTCATCCGATCCTTGTTATTTTCACTGTAAGTATTCTGTTGATAATGAGTGAAAATGGTGCGAAGTTTCATGTTCCTAGCTGCATAAATGGAGGAGTTATGATAAAAGACCTCATATCTGAACAATCAGTTGTATGGAGTCTGCAGGTTATAGTGACCCGATCTTTGTTATTTTCGCTGTAAGTCTTCTGTTGATAATGAGTGAAAACAGTGCGAAATTTCATGGTCCTAGCTACATAAATGGATGAATTATAACGAAAAATCTCATATCTGAACAATCAGTTGTATGGGAGCTATAGGTTATAGTTACCCGATCTTTTTAATTTTCACTGTAAGTTTTCTGTTGATAATTATTGAAAATAGTGCGGAATTTCATGTTCCTAGCTATATAAATGGAGGAGTTATAACGAAAAATTTTATATCTGAACAATCAGTTGTATGGGAGCTATAGGTTATAGTGACCCGATCTTTGTAATTTTCACTGTAAGAATTCTGTTGATAATGGGTGCAAGGGCTGCAAAATTTCATGTTCGTAGCTGCATAAATGGAGAAGTTATAACGAAAAATCTCATATCTGAACAATCAGTTGTATGGGAGCTATATGTTATAGTGGTCCGATTCTGCCGGTTCCGACAAATGATTAATACATTATAAAAATACACCCACCTACCAAATTTGATACGGATATCTCGAAAACTGAGAGACTAGATTGCATACAAACAGACGGACAGACGGACAGACGGACATGGCTAAATCAACTCAGCTCGACGTTCTGATCATATAAGTATACATTTTAATGGGTCTATCTCTTTTTGTTCTGGTACTTACAAACATCGGACCAAAGTTATAATACCATTTCATGCTCATGAAAGGTATAAATATCAAATATTTTTGCTTAGATACTGAAATAGCTATTTATCATTTCACAAACTTTTCATTGCCGGAGCTATCGGTGTAATTAGCACGGAAAAATCCCTGCAGACCATCACGTATCTGCCCAGTGTACTTGAAGCGCAGCGTATAGTTGTTGTTCGATATTTGCTGATCCCCCAAATGCACTGTTAGTTTATGAGTTGTCTCATTGTAGGTTAAATCATCGTTGTCGAACGACTTTATAAGCCCACCACCGACAATGCTGCTGTTATAAAGCCAAGCGCCATTGATCTCAATTAGGTTTTTATGCAAAGTAATTTCGCGTATACTTGCGCGCGTGGAGTGTAACGTTATATTGACTTCGCCATCGAAAGTGAAGCGACGCGTTCCATCTGTAGCCAGCAGGTATGGCTTTAACCAAATGTCATAGGCGTCGGGTACCGCATCATCACCCAACCGGTACGATGTTTCGAAGACGCCGTTATTAGCTTTCACAGAGCTGCAGGCCAGCAACAAAAGAAGTATTGTGATTTTAGAATTCATTGGATACACATGCACTCATACGTAAGAGATTGGATCAATTAATCGAATAAAGCACATATTCAAAATTTCCAAAATACTTTTACTTAGTTAAAAAAATTAAGAAAATTAAGAAAAAACCCCTTTGGCCAAACTACGCATGGAGGCTGGTGAAGACGTTCTGCAATTTTTCGTATGATATTCTCATTGCTTCGTGCTTGGTATTTGGTGTCTGCTCATTATCTCTTATATTAGTGTGAATTAACAACAACGTACTAATCTTACATACAAATGTACATACCAAGATGTACATATAAATATACATATGTATTTACATTAGGGTGATCAAAATAAATGCATTCCCAAAAGTAAGTACGTAATTTTAATGCTTCAAACCTCTGGAATTGTTTTATATCGTAAAAAATAATCCTCCGTTTTTTTTTTTTTGTTTTGGAATCACAAAATATTTAGAGATCAGTCAAAGTTTCCCATGCATTTTATGTTTTCGTAGATATGGTTTAGAATCCCTTGTAATCAATATTTTTAAACCGGCAAACTATGTTTCTCTTCAGGAGACTTCAAAGAATAATACTCAATTATGTATTTAATAACTTTTTAAGATTAACGATTTTTTATTATTTTTTGGGGGGGATTTCGGGGACCCTTAAAAAATAATATTAGAAAATGTTTAAATAAACAATTACAATATTACAATACATAAACAGACAGGTGTGAACACTTACATTGTTTTTTCCCATATAAAATAAGTACATGGAAAACTTTGAGCGTTTATTTGAGGGTTAATTTTTTCGATGTAGAAATGTACTTTGGGTTGAAAATATTAAAATTCCGATTTTTCTTTGTTTGGACCACCGTAATGTACATGCACACATATATATAGTAAAAGTATGTTTACAAATTGTATTCTGTCGCTATCACTGTTTAATTTATGATTGTATTTACTCCAATTCGTACACATTTTATGATCATTTTGCATTTAACAGCGCAACAATAAACAAATTGCTTAGGTAACGATTGCAGGTGATAATCGGATAAGGCAGAAGATCTGCTAATATATTATTTAATGGCGCACATATACACATATGCATATACACAGTGCCGCCAAGAAAAAATCCGGTTCTTGTAATAAATGCATATGGGGGAGGCCCTCTTCCCTTACACTTTTTTTTTTTAATTTTTAAACGAATTTCGTAGTCAGAGATATTTAAAAAGTTTTAAATGGAAGAAATTTTTACTGAGTAAAAAATGTTGTTAGGATAAATATATATTTTTTCACTCAAAGTGCATTTTAATTTCTTTTTTTGAAAACAATGATTAATTTGTGTAGCTTAATATCCACATATGGCGAATTCAATAAGCATTTTTACGTTATTGACTTTGGGTTTTTCCACTAACCGGCCTCTGTATATTTTCTACAAAACGGTTCGCTTGTTTAGATTATCTTCGGTGCGCTTTTTATGGCGTTTTTGAGGTGGGGTAAAATACGACTATAAATCGAGTATATTTTTGTTTAATTTTAAATTTTTTTGGTAAATTTAACTGATGAATATGTATTTTTCTTGTTTACACATTTTCGTGTGTAAAAGTCCTTTTTGTTAGCGGCTTTACACAATTCTACGGATGAAATCAAACAGCAGATGTGTATTATTTTGTAGCTTGTACACACTTTCGTAGTAAATTTATCCAAACCACAACGGCTATATTAACACTCTAAAAAGTCCGAAATTTAAACAAACTATTCGCTGAATAATCGAACATGTAATTTCGCGAATAATAAGGTAGGAAATCAGTAACCTTCCTTTTAGTTAGGAAATCTACACAATCTTTTTTTACAGTGTAAGCATTTTCACTGTATGAAAGCTATGTAAAATAAACCCAGTTTATGCGGTTTGTAATTTTCGAATAACCCGAAAACCGGTTTTGGAAAAAAGTGAGTAATCGAACATCCCACTATTTACGCATTGGCACAAGGGCGTGTTCGCATAAATAGCCCCGTAAAATTACGAGTTTACACGGCTTAAGACTTTAAGTGTTTAAGAAAATCCCCTCTAAGTGTTTTGTTCTTTGGCAAAGCTGTGCATCCTTGTCACGGTTTTATATCTGTGGCCATAAGCAATTACCGCCTAAATGTTCACCTTATGGGGAAACTAAAATATGTCCGTCTATAAATTTTTAAATAGCCTAGCGGGCGAGATGGGGATACACACACATACACATGGAATAGTAGTTGCAGAATACGATAGCATACACAACTCAATTCTTTCTTAAGTCGACTAAGGCGGTTATTGCTTATGACTACAGATATTATCCTAACGGCAAATAAGTTTTAGTTGAAGATAATTTATTTTACCACTATAGTTTTTACACTGAAATTAAGCAACAAAAACTTGAGTAAAAATGTCGAACGCAATTTCGAAGTTTGGCTTTAAAAGCGTTTTAATGTGGCTCTCAAGCAATAAAAAAAATCACTCAATGCTTCTCATTCTTGAATTGCAGCTTGATCGAAATTTTATTTAATTTAATTTCAGTAATTTTGGTAAAATTATTTAAATACATTTTTTATATGGAGTGGGAAAACATTATATGGCTAAATGTTTTAGGGAATTTGGTAGGGAAAGAATATATTAGCGTAGGAAAAAATAGGAATTTTTATTCGGATGCGCGGTGATTTATCAAACAGCCTGGAGTATGATTAGGAAACATCTCTCTATGTTCCACAAATCTGGTCAGATTGGCGGTTAATTTAACTATATATGAGGACTTTGCCAGGTGAAATAGGTGACATTAAATAATCAAATTTATCAAGCTAGCAAATTATAATTTTTATATTCCAAACATAATTTTCAAAAAATCCGGACCCTTTGAAAACTACGAAAAAAAAATTCCTTTAAAACTGCGCCAGAACTCGTTAAAATGTATAACAAAAATATTTGGCGTAAAATTCGACTCTGCGCCTCTGGATTCACCGAATCTCCCCGTTTACATAATCTGTTGTCAAAACCACGTTATTTTGGTGTTGTACAATGTTATTGGCGGAGCTTAGCTAAATATTTTGCCAATTTTTATAATTCCTTCCTTTCTCTGTACACCGTAGAATTGAAATCGTCTAACATGATAAATGTATTGTTTAAAGAAGAAGACTTTGGTCGCATCGTCTTTATGTTCCGCCGAGGCTTGTTCGCAAACAAAGGAGATGTTGAAAAACCTCGATTTGATAGGGACTGCGGCGAGAAACTCCTTCACCGGGGTGATCGATGGTACACGTCGATGGATTCCCTCGCCCATCATGGAAGATGTCAGTGGCGGATCCAGCGGGGGAGGGGGGACTTTTGGGGGTTAAACTACGTGTCAGTCAGTGGCGGACCCATGGGGGGTGTTTTAATACATAGACGCCATATTATACATACATATGTGCCATATTAAAACACCCCCCGACCGTGGGTCCGCCACTGACTGACACGTAGTTTAACCCCCGATACCCCCCGCTGGATCCGCCACTGGAAGATGTAGTAGACGTCGCAAGGGCATTTGGTTTGTAATGCCTGCTTTAGTATTCTCGGCGACACTAACCAACCGGGCAGACGCAACTTCTCAATTAAAGGTCCTGACACTCCAGAAGCATGTCCTCAAATGTTGGGCCTTTGTCTGTGTGCAGTGGCTGTCATCAAGAGAAGGGGGTGTCATACGAGGATTTTTTTTGCGTAACGAGGCTCAAAACAACGTGTGCAATGTATTCAATGAGATATTCTGGGGAAGAGGAATGCATTTGCTATTGAGTAACCATTTGGAGAAGGACTTGGCATTACTCGCTATATACAACTGACGTCGGCTGGCATAGATGAAAGTGACTGGCGTGTTTTATTGGAAATCGCTTAAACGATTACAGCGAGAAACGAGTGCCACCAGGTACCGCTGGCAGAGTTTCAGTGCGATAAGAATGAAAACTAAGTAACTCTTTTATTCCGACGTAATATTTGAAAATAAACCACCCAAACGTAAAATACCGCCTATGTATGTATGTATATAGTATATTGTTTAATTAATATACGTTTTTATTCCAGACTTGAATTCTTACTCACAAATTCATATTCAACTTATCATTTTTACATACAAAATCTATCAACGAGAAAACAGATTGACATTTTCAGAAGCTTTTAACCTACTAAATTACAAAAGCCTTTATATTTATATAGGAATATACCTATGTATTACTACTTAACGACCGAAGATGAATTTACTGCAGGAAGCGACCGACAGCCGCACAGACAACCAGTGTTAGTACAGCAAAAGTATTGGCAGTCGCACCGTTGCTCTTGCGTTTCAGCAAATAGTTCTTAAAGCTTGTTAGTCTAGTCGTGGCCCACGCTAAATTCTCCTCCGCCGTAGTCTCAGCCGCCACCAATGTTGACTGGGAACTGCCAAAATTGGACTTGTTCCTTTCATTAAACTCTTTCAAATTCTGAAGTTGGCTCTCAGTGGTAAAGCGTGCGGCTAGATTTGAAATTACTGTAGCAACTGTGGAATAGCTGCCCAATCTGTAAAATTAGAAGTTAAGTAGGCAGATTTTCCAGCATTGTATGAATGAAAATAAAAAACAATGTATATATAAATAGTACCTAGTATATGTTTAGAGAAGGAAAATACTTACGATTCAGCAAGTGCGTCATAGTTTTCAGTAACCAGTTTATAGACAGGTTCCACATTTTCATTGTTTTCAGTGTACAGGCTGCTTAGTGCGCTCGATTTATCCTGACGACGAATTTGATCGCCTACAATGGCCCAGAAGTATTTCTCAATGAGTTTACTATCCGTAACACATCCCAGTGTGCTAAGGATCAGCGTTTGCTCAGTTGCAGACGTGCTGGTCAAAAATTTGTTGAACAGTGTATCGTAATCGCTTTCATTACCGTAACGCAGAGCATTACAGTACACAGCTGAACGTATGTTCACAGGCACTGCTGTCGTATTGATTTTGGCAAAATGTTCTTTTGACTTTTGAATGCAATCTTCACGACCATACTTGCAGGACCAGGAGAGAATTTTTGCACGATTATAGATATCCAGTGAAGTATCATTACTGCGTGGCTCAAAACCGAGCTCTTCATAGGCTTTTGCGGTGAGTTCGAGAATGTACGAAGCGAAGCTTTCAGTGTCGCTGCCCAAACGAATGCCGATGTAAGAGAAGGCATTGAAGGCCGCAGTCCATGGCAGGTAATTAGTTTCGCTCTCCAAGTACTCGAGTACGTTAAGTGCCAATTCGTACTCGATAATATGAGCACGCGCCAAATTCAGCAGATCATCGACTATTTGCGCACGATTCAGCTGGTGGATATTACTGTAGTTTGCAGAGGTTAGGGCATGATGGATGGCATGCCAAGTAGTTTCATCGTAGTTAACGCGATAGTAGCCAGACTCTTGTACGTTAACAATGAGCCAATCTACGCTGTTCGGCAGATCCACATTTACATTTAATTTCGCGGCAGGGAGATACAATTTAGGCGTTGTGTCTTCGAAGTTGCTTTCTATGTTGGTCGTATATGAAATTGGGACGGTGTATAGTAAGTTAGGGTCTGATGTGCTCTGATCTCTCAGCAGGAAACGGGTCTGATTGATGAGGAAAGAACTCTTGTCACTAGACAACTTTACAGTGATGAGCGGGTAGCCCACTTGAGTGGTGAAGCTGTTGAATACGGCTTCTGAATACTGTTTTGTTTCAGCAGGCCAATAGTCTTGCCAAACCTCGAGAAGATAAGCAGGAACGGTATTATTGTATTTGCTAAGCGAGAAAAAATGAAATCTCAAATGAAAAACTGAACTGCATTATACAAGTTTTGATAAGACATACTATTTCGCCAAGTAAGTTTGCAACGATTTTCTGAAATTTTCTTCGCCTATAGCATATTTAACCATGCGGATAATGCTCGCACCCTTGTTGTATGAAATGCTGTTGAACATGCGACTCAAGTCCGAAGGCGTGTGAGTGTTTTCATCGCTCATTGGGTTGGTGCTATTGGTAGAGTCCATGCTCATTACCACTTGTAATTGATCGACTAAGAATTGTTGATCCAGCGACATGTGAGTTTCAACCTGCAGGATAAAAAACAAAACGAAATTCTTAACAATAAATAACTGCAGGCACAATATTCAATACGCACCATATGTGTGCCAAAGTATTGGAAGTAGCGTGCGAAGCCCTCATTCAACCATGTATAGCTCCACCAGTCGCATGTCACCAAATCACCGAACCACATATGGGTCTGCTCGTGAGCAACGACAGCGGCAATAGATTGCTGAGCACTTAGCGTTGTGGAGTTTGAGTCGTAAAGTAATGCGCGTTCTCTGTAGGTCAATAGACCCCAGTTTTCCATGGCACCGGCTGAAAAGTCGGGAATGGCAGCCATGTCCATTTTATCGTTGCCCATGCTATAATAATCAATGCCTAAGTAGTCACTCAATTTATCTAAAATTTCTTGACCAACAGTAAAACTGTATTCTGTCTGATCATAATATTCTTCGCGAGCAATTACGCCGAATTTGTCGTTTTTACGTTGCTTAAATTCGGAAACGATATATGCCAATAAATAGGTGGACATGCGTGGCGTTGGTGCGTACACGTCTTCCTCATAATCACTGCAATATTGGAAATTAAATTTCGTTAAATTAAAGCGAAAGCACTCACTGGACAAATTTAAGTATTGTATAACTCACGTAAAATTGTCTGTTCGTAAAATACGGGTATTGCCAAAAGAATTAAACGTTTTAGGGCGACGGATTGTCACGTCGAAGGTGGCCTTGAATTTCGGCTCGTCGAACGAGGGGAAGGCACGTCTCGCATGGTGCGTTTGGAATTGCGTAGAACCAATCCACCTGTAAGCAAAATAAGTTATTTATAAATGTGAAATTGGACGCATACCATGCAGAGGAATTTTTATAAATAGGGGCGGTGAAAAATAAAAGATTTTGTAAAAGTTAATGGGTTGTATTAGTTGAGCCGTATAAAACAGCGATGGGTAGAGAGAGCTTTTACTCTGCTCGCGCCTATACATAATGTACAGAAAGCTTAAGGAGCTTTGCCCGCGGGCAAGGCAGTGCCTATCAGTGATATGAAATAAATGCCAGAGAGAGCCTTTGACAATCACATAAAATATTAACTTACTTGGTATTATTATTGGCATCCACATAGGAGCTGCGGTAGAAACCATGCATATCATCATCCATGGTGCCATTATAGACAAAATGTAAAATATACGTTATGCCGGCTTGTATGGGCGTTGCCAATGTATATTGCAATTTGTCAGTTACATTATTCCATGTGCCCTCGCCCAAATTAATTTTAGTGAGGTTAGTTTCAGACCAATATTCGCGTGTTGTATAGTTTAGGTTTTTCGAATGTAAAATGAGTGTATTTGTATTTTCGGTTGAATTGATTTGGATTGTAACTTCACCATCAAATGTGAATCGTTTGCTGCCATCGCTTTCCTGCAGGTATGGCGTCAACTTCAGTGTGTAATTCCATGGACGAATCGTAAATGGTAAGCGATAGTCTTCGCCATCGGAAGCAACTGCTTTACCGGTTATTTCATTGAGTTCTTCGAAGGGGGCGGCGAGCGTGTGAACGTTTAAAAGTGCCACTACCGCGGCAATGAGGTACAGTTTGGACATTCTAAAAAAAAAATAATGAATAGATATAAATCAATGAATCAATACAGTTACTAAAAATCTGAAAATTAGGGGTTTCTAGCTGCACTTAAATTGACGATCATTAGTTTTTGGTAGCTTTTCTGTACTAATCATTTTTCTATTCATATATAAAGATAATATATGTATGTATTAGGGCTCTTTTCTCGCGGCTATTTTTTTCCCTACAACATCGAAATTTTGTGGGAAATAGCTATAAAAAAATCTCAGAAAATGTGAGCCCTCAATATTGATATTAAGTGCTCGACCAAGGCGTGCAAAGACTTCGCGTTTAAAATAAACGAACGCTTAGATTTGTTTTCTTCAAAATTCTACAGTTCAGAGGAATTTCATGGTATAAACTTGGTCAATGATAGGATTTCTTCAGAACTGAATGCACCAGCGAGGTAGTACGGGCCACTAAACCCATTTTTCATGCAATTTTTTGCCCCTATATCGTAAATAACAAGAACAACAACAAGAATAACAAGCGTTTTTTTTTTTTTGAAAAATTAGGAGGCGTTTATAGTTAATCATTGTAAATTCAGAGAACCATATTCTTGGAACCATTGCGAATATAGAGTTAAACGGAATATTCTATTTTTAGAACCCATCTGGGACTTAACTGTCATCATTGATGTTAATTGGAACTATGCAATTCGATGAAAAATTCTTCGGACCAACGACATACATAAGTGGAAATTGCAGATAGCTTGTATTTAATATAATACCTCGATATAGGGAACAGAGCACGCGAAGCAGTGCCTTTGTATGATTACTAGTATGACTTGGGAAATTGTTCGTCTAACTATTTTCTTTTTAGACGCCAAAATATTATACGACAAAACGGAATTCATTTATAAATTATTTAGTATAGTACGTGATGCTCCTTATGTTCAAAGGTATATACATGTGTATATACATATTTATGAAATATTTATTAGGTCTCTAATCGAATATACCATAAATTTGATTGAAATATTTACAAACGTCAGCATTTCATAATCATACGCTATAAACGTAGCTTTGATTATAGATTTTTATGATATGGAATTAAAGTTACAAACTGAAATGATCTTAGTCACAGCAGTAAATTAAGCACTTAACTTTAAGAGCGCTAACTTCGATAACCGGCATACTAACTGCTTTGGGTATCAAAAACCTAGTTAAGCGAAATTAATTTCTGAACACCAAGAACAGTCTCGTAATTGTCTAGGCAAACTGTCTCCAGATGCGACAGGAAACGCCATCCCAGGAGACTAAACCCCAGCCTGCTGTTGCTGGCAGAATTTCTGCGAAGCAATAAAGACAAAAAATAAGGCATTAAGGCAAAACAGAATACTTTGTTAAACCGAAATATCAGCAAACCAGATGTTTCATGAGCCGAATCTAGCTAGGAATACTTGGAAATCCTGATGGAAAGACTTTTCCAATGCTCCACGGAACCGATTTACCCGGCTTCAACAGTTTTTTGGTTTTAATAATTTTGGACACTTTTCGAATCACGACTAAACCCGATTTTTATAATCGAGCAAAGCGGGATTTCACGTAGTTTATTTCACCAGATTCTAAATATCTATTTTATTGAAAATGGAACAAAGATTTTTTATTAGGGCAATTCATCTAAACGCATAAAAGCCTCATATCCACGTAAACCTCGTAAAATTGTTAAATTTTGTACGGAAATCCGGTTTATTTTCGAGGTTTACACAGTTACGAGGCAGTTACGCGTTTATATGAATACCCTGATTAATTTGATATCTGAATACAGGAAAATTTTCCACTGCAGGAAATTACTTAAAAAAAAAAAGAAAACCTGAACGAAAATCTTTCACGATAGGTTTTTAGTAAAGTCTATATTTTTTTTTTGTATTTTTAACAGACTTCACAAAAAGGAGAAGATTATCAATACGTAGGAATATTTTTTAAATTTATTTTTATTTCTATTTTTATTTTATGTATGTTACCGCATAACTTTGAACCACGCTAACCGAAATTTTGTTCTAAAAAAAGGGTGTTTGGGCGGATAAATTCTAAAGCTACTTGAGAAAACGATACTAAGATTAAAGTAAAGACATAAAATAATGGTATGTTTTCGTTTTGTGTTTATTGATCACCTCGGAGAGGGAGACCATAGTTCCCTTCCCTTGGCAATGTGCGGCGCGCTCCTGGCGCGATGGGATTACAGTCAGCTTGGCGAACGCTGGGAAAAAATACTGCAATGCAAAGTTGCGAGGTTCTTTCGGCCGAATGTTGATCGCAGGCGGTCAAGGAAGCCTCTCCTGCTGCCTAAGAGCCTACTCTCGATTATTTCAGCTGTACTGACTGAACATTGCCCCTTAGGAACCCACGCAGTGCGACTTAATATCGTCACGGATCCCTACAGTCGTAGCTGTAAGGTTTAAATAGAGTAGTCTCCTTAATAATAAATTGTTGCGATCCCGTACGATCGATGGAAATCGATCTCGTACTCGGTTCACTGACTATTGAGAGGGCAAAAAGAGAGTAAATAAGGTCCTCTCTCTGTCAGAAGCTACCAGTTACAGTTGGAAGATTTTTTGATGGTAAATTCTGGTAAATGTGTGTTTGGAAACCAAATTGTAAACAACAGAAAAGTGCATTCTGCTAATTCGTGTTGAAAAGTATTTAATTACTTGTTTAAGTGGATTCTAATAAATTTGAAAGCATTTTTGGTTATTTGCATGTGTGAGCTGAGTGTGTTTACATACGAAATCAGCAAAAATTTACAACCAAAATTTTGAGGTTATGTTGAAGTTGACAGAAGTTACCATTTTTTACTAGAAAGCGATTCCGTACTTTTCAATCTTACTCTCTCGCTCTGAGCGAATTTTTATTTTTTGACAGTTTTACTAGTTTTAGTCCGAAGAATACGGGATTGCACCTAATAATGAGGCCGAAAAATGTTTTTTTGTTTTTTGTTGTGGAAATGCTCTTGAATGCTATTGCCAGCTGCAATGCAAACATTATGCGACAAGTTTTGCAATAATACAATTTTTTTTGATAAGGTTTTAGGTATGAATTAATCCACAACCGGCTTGATTGGTAGGAAAAGAATCGGCAACGGCGGCTGTCCAATACTACACATTTTGCACATAAATTATACCGTAACTAGACACGAATAAAGGCGCAAGCTCAAAAGTTGACCGCGTAAAAAGACGCATAAGAAAAAGTCAGCGAAGGAAGACTCTAAAAAGTCAGCGAAGGAAGACTCTAAACATAGTTGACGGCGAAGAAAGACGCGTTAAAATATTTGACGGCGAAGAAAGACCCGTAAACTTACTTTCGCGATCGACTATATTTGCGGGTGTAGCAGCATGTAAATTCCCCAAAGCGTATTTAGGGAATGATGCTGAAGTGACAGTCCTTGGTCTTGGTCAGGTATAAATCTATGTTTACGCTTCTTTCTTCGTAAACAACTAGATTTCGCGTCTTTCTTCGCCAAAGTTTTCCTTAAGCGTCTTTTTTCGTAAACTTTTTTGGGCGCGTTTTTTTTTCGCCGTCAAAACTTTATAGCGCACCTTTATTCGTTTGTAGTGACAATACGCTCTTGAATCAAATTCACTATTTGTCACTATTGGCATATAAGTAAAATTTCCTTTTGTTTCGAAATTTTTTAATATGAATGTAAATATGTATGAACTTAAATTTCCCACATTTTCACTAAGTATTTCAATTCACCGCCTTTGTATCTATACACATCCTTTGAGTTGCTAACCTTATGATCTATGTATATGTTTTCACCAAACCTGCAGTTTGAGGTGGTTAAATGTCTTAAACTGGCATTTCAATATGACAGCAAAGACCTTTATAGTTAGGCCACTTAATCGCTTATCTGCTGTTTAAAACAAATTTTATTACAAATGATAAGGACAATTATCTCTATTGCTGACAAGAACCACGCTCTGTATGGATGTATGCACATATGTATTATCGTGAGCAATCATAGCCACTCGATATCAGCATACCAGCGTTGACTTCATTACTTTGCTTAGCTGATTGCGTGCAAAACCATTTTTTTATTGCACCTTATGCCCACCGGTTTAAATGCATAGGTTGTACAACGTACATACATACATACATACATACATAGATATTTAAAGTTTATTGAAATTGGAAAATGAGTGTGCACCATTAATAACTCATAGCTCGTAAGTATTTTGTTAGGTTTTGTGGTTTCTGGAAGATCGCAAAAAAATACATACATAAAATAAAAAAGCGCTCATATTTAAGGGGCAAAAATTCTTCGAACTCATTCCAGCTGATTCGAGTTTATAAGCACAGACCGATGGTCAAAGAATTAGGTAGTGCTTTTCTGAGATAATAGGTATTTTGCCCGATATTACTATGGACACTCGCTATCGTTAATTTTAAGCATACAGTGTCATAAAGCTCATTCATTCATTTTGATACTTGTATATAAGTATTTACATAAGCCGTCATCATCAAAACTTCTACGTCATAAAATCGAACGTCTTAGCCATCCAGAGCGTACTTTAATACTTAGTTGCATACTACTTAATTATCAAGTCCAAGTTAATAATTTTTAATACTTTTCAAATACTTTAATATACTCGTCATTTACTTTGAAGAGCTGCATGAATACTGTAAGAGGTGTTATTAGCAGGTTTTTTTTTTTTTTGTATAAACATAACATAAACATAAACATTAGACCGTAACGGAAAAAAGTTCGCCGTACACTCTTGAGTCTTAAGTAGTTTTGCACGGCAATTGATTGATGCATTTGTCTTAGGAGGTAATTTTCTCTGCTAAAATGTTCATTGACCTCAAGTATGCCGTTCTAGTATTTACCCATTTCTCAGTTCTCAGTTCTTACCACTCTTATATCAGTAAATCTAATCTCATCAAAAATCATAGAACTTCCTGTGAATGTATTTTAATTAAGAAAAAATGTTTTATTGACAAATGTAGGTGATGTTGTCACACAAAGGGAAGGGACCTACAGCTTTACGTCGACTCAGAACGGCGAATGTATTTTCATAAGAAGCTTTTTTTCGTGGCAGGATACACTCGGAGGTTTGCCATTGCCTGACGATGGGCGGCGACCGCGCTTTTAGAAACAACTTTTTCCTTTCTTTTGTTGTTGGTGTAAGTCGGAAACTGGGGTCGATCCCAAGCCCAGCGAAATGGTAGCGCCTACTTCTAACCATTACACCTCCGCGGACACCTAGGTTCGGTAGAAAAATAATTTTTAGAAATTGCTTTGAAAAATTTCTGTAGGCTGAGGGGTGTACGGTGAACTTTTTTTTGCTTGTAAGATAGTGCGGTCTTATTTACATAGAATATTCAGCCGCCGCACATTACAAGATCTTCACGCTCTATACAGCAAAAGCAGTAATCGTGCTCTAAAATCAAGTCGAAATCTTTGCCACTGCAAGCACGCATTTTTTAGGCCTCAAGCCCTCACCGAGAATGAAAATATTTAGTGCTGGTATGTATTTAGTACCAGTATGAGGTGACGCAAAATTCTTTTTTGTTTTTCTATAACCGCCAATATACTAATAAGCATGATTTCATCGCGTCACTAAAAACCCCCTAAGACTAATCTAGTGCAATTAATAGTGCATCAATTGATAATGGCAATTGATTTATTGACCGATTGTGTTATCACTTTTTTCGTGCAAAACTTTGAATTGCAATTTTTGCACTTCACACACAACATTTCGAGTTTTTATACCTTTCATAAAGTATGAAGTTGTATTATAAGCTTGGTCCGATATTTGTAAGTACCAGAAAAAGAAGAAGAGATAGAACCGTAAAATAGCATACCGAAATGAACGTGAACCTAAAAAAATCCCTTCGTTCTCGATGTATCCGAATTAAATTTGGTAAGCGGGTGCCTTTTTGTAATGTATTAATCATTTGCCGAAACCGGAAACATCGGACAACTACGACATACAGCTCACATGTTACAGATTTTTCAGATATGAAATTTTGTGTTATAACTCCTTTATTTATGCAGCTAAAACCTAAAATTTCGCACTATTTTCACTTGTTATCAACAGAAATTTTACAGTGAAAATGACCAAGATCGGGTTATTATAAGCTATAATTCCCATATAAATGATTTTGCAGAAAAGAGGTTTTACTTTAAGACTTCTTTATTAAAATAGCTTAATACGAGCAATTTCGTGAGTGTGAATGTGCTCTATAAGTACGGTGACCACATTTATGGCAGCCGAATACGGGACAAAAAATAATATTTCCAAACTTTTCCACAAAAGCTAGAGAATTAGCCAAGATTTATTAGCCCCGAAACAGCATCTTTATTTCGCATATATTATTCGATCTGTTGTGAAAGCAACACATAAATATTCAGTTGTTACGTCACATACATACACATGTATTTGTAAAATATTTTTTCATAACTTTGTATTTTGTGCTCGGAATTTTCACCCCGACAAATTCGTTACAAACATTCCTAAACAAGGAAACATTATGAAAACGTCCGACTTCTTTTTGAAACACGAGCTGTATTGAACGCATAATTTTCGGACTCGAGTTTCGCACAATGCAGTGAATAGCATCCGGAACGAGCTGAATGGCAAAGCGCACCATTGAACTGTTCCACTTAACTTCCATCTTTGAGAACTTCTTTACCTTACAACATTCTTCTGGTAGCCTTCTCTCTGCACAAAATTTTAAATAAAACTGTCTCCACACCACTGCACATTGTACAGGTAATAGTACCGGAAAAGAAATAGCAAGCCGTGGTTATTGGTTTTGGGATCTATGTACGTACACAAAGTTTGAAATTCTAGAGTAAAATATAAAAAAATTACCATTTAATGACTAAAAGCAACGACAGACGGCAACGCTGATCCAAATTAACGGTGCAATTGATATGATCAAAATTGTACCTTGACAGACGGCAGTAATGCGGATTAACGAGCCGCGAGGTCGTAGGTTCGAATCCCACGGTCAGTAAAATATTCATTTAATTTTTTTATTGATTCAATTATAACTTGTATATTTTTTAAAGTTGTTTTTGACTTTTTTAGTAAAATTAAACTCTAAAAATTTAAAGTAACTAATAAAAAAATAAAAAATTTGAAATAAAATAAAACTAACGAAAAGAAAGCAAAGTAAAATTAAATTAAATCAAATAAAACTAAAAAAAATAAAACAAATAATAAACACAAAAAATTTGTTGGCAATCGCTCCAACCGAGGATCGGATCTGGGACCTGCAGAACTAATTAACTAACTAGCATGGACATCCATCTTGTCGTCGGTAATGCAGTGAACATACCATTTCAAATAAGTTCATGTTCAATTTGAATTGGATTCCTATCTGAGGGCCGGTTGTATTTAGAAGCTCCGCTTAAATACAACGACTGCTTTATCGATCACATGTTGTATACATGATGTCGAAAACATCGGTAATGATGTTTAACCGGAAAAGTAGTGATAACAAGACATTGAAAAACCGGCCCTAAATCCGTATGGTAACTGTGTTGCCATGCACTGCCTTGTCATGCTGCCTTTTCTCCCATGAGGACTAGCATGGTAAAAAATGTTGCCTTTTCATTGCCCAGTTTTTATTGATTGTGCTGAGAGGGCAATGAAAAGGTAACGTTTTTCAGTAGAAGCGAAAACAGCATTATATATAAAGGGAAAATATTTTATTTGAAGCAGCCATAATTAGAAATATACATATATGTATTTAGCAAAAACTAAAAAAATTTTTAAACAACATTTTTTTCCGATAACGCCGTATTGAATTCGCCATTTTGAATTTCAAAAATCGACATCAGAATTGAAATTATTGAAATCAAAAACCCTCCTTATATATAAGTTTTTGGTGAAAAATAAAAAATTATAAAATTTGGTCGCCAATTTATTACTAGATTCGAAATCAGCGACCTCGAAAACTCCCCATTTATGTATATCAGTTTGTCGTGAAAACGAAAAAATTATAAAAGTTGGTCGTCATATTGGGTCCGCTATTTTAAATGCCAAAATTCTTACATGATTAGAGTGGTGCAAACAATTTTTTTCCGAGATAGGGTTTGGGGCACCTTCAAAAATTTTTCCTCTTGCCAAACGAGGTGCTAGTACCAAACTTTACGTTTCTAAGTATAAATTTATAGGATGCTCATGATTCTCATATTTTATACTAGAAGTATTTTGTACGTATATTAATCAAACCATTAGTTAAGCAACCTAAAAACATATCTAAAAAAATATCAGAACCTTCAATTGTCACGGCAACCAGTTTCACAGCTATCCAGTAGCGCATTTCAAGGCCATTGAGCACCATATATTGGTTACAGTGGAAAATTTAAAGTTGTTATAGATATTATAAATATGGGGGATGACATTTTTTCCCCCACACAAAAATTGGACCATTCTAGGGATGATGTTTAGATGTACTTTGCACTTGCTTAGGAACAGTTCTGTAATACCTTATAGAGGGAAGGCCTTGACAAAATTATTTCTGGGTTGTTATTATGTAGACATACATATAGAGCAATAAATTTATTGTCTAAAGTTTCATTGCCCTGCAAAAAATGCGACTAATCCGGACGGGTATAAAAAGCGAATACTCAATTTTACAAAATAGAAATAAAAATTTGCGGTAGCTGCGATTCGACCCGGGTTTAATAGTTTTGTTTCTCTCTCCATCCCAACGCCGCACATAAAATTTCATTGAGTAGGTATGTAAATATCATTAAATCGTTAATAGTATCCGTTAGCGATAAGTCGGGGACTAATTGATCTCCAATTATACCCGTAAGGGATGAACCAATTATACCCGCATGAGACTAGTTGCGACTAATTCATGCCCAATTTTACCCGATTGAGAGTAGTCTCGGAAGAAGCTCTTTAGAGATTAGTCTCACAATTTTTTGCAGGGTGGTTTCTTTCCAGATACATATATACATATGTCGTGTGGCCATATATTTAATCCCTTTGACATAAAGAATTGTAATTTATGAATGAGACAAATTGCTTGCAGTAACTATTCGCGCTTACGTATGTATGCTATATACAGTAGGGTGACTCAAGGCATACGAAGAAAATATTTGATGCTTTTTTGTGAAATTCGATTGGCATATACTCCATTTTTTGAGGAAATAACGCAAATATAAAGTTTTATTACTTATTTATCGAATATTGAATTTATAGTTAAAAACTTGTACGGAAAATATTATACCAGAACGTGCATCGGACTTAATAAATGTTTTAACACCGGGGTAGATTTCTGTAAGAAGGCGATCTGAGAGCTGGTGGCTGATATTCACAGCACACTTGAGTTATAGAGGAAATATTTCTTTAACGCTTCCCGTGAACACGACGACTCGCACCCTCCATTCGATGATGATAAAATTGAAGTTCCACTTCTCGAAAATTACGAAATTCGAGTAGAAGAAGCGCTACTCAAAAATATCAAAACAGCCGGAGGCGTTGGTCTGTCAGCTGAGCGATGGCGATGAGCTGTAGAATATGGTAGGACTAAAGCATGCTTGCCGATTGGAACTAAGTGTACTCTGCCCAATTCACCAGAAAGGTGAACTTGCCATATGTGCCAATTACAAAAGGAGCAGTCTTCTAAGCATCAGTTAATAGGTCGAGAGAGGCTGAATCTCATCGTCTGTGAAGTGATTGGGACTCATAAGAACCAAATTTGAAGTTGTAAATTCCTTACACATCTTATTTAATTATCGCCATAAGGCCTGAATCTCTGCCTCAGCAATACTCCCACTGCATCAGAATTGGGAAGGACCTCTACGAGCCGTTTAATATACATAAAACAGTGAGAAGATTATAGAGCTGCAGTACTGAACCGTTCAGGTAGCACTTCCTTTAAAAACGTACAATCGCTAGAGTATAGCCATGACATCGATATTATCAGTCTCAAAAGGAGGGACGCTTATTTTTCTGCCTCGAACTAACAGTATAGGCGGGGTCTGTTGGTGAACTAGGACAAAGTGAATGAGTCAAATTGCGCGATGCACAGAGTGACTTCTATCGATGGCACTATCGATAGTATCGATGGCACTATCGATAGCATCGATGGTTTTTGACTATCGAAAACAGCGATGGTTTTGTAATCACTATCAATAGTTTTCACTCATACATACATTATTCAGTAACATACATATTTCAGAGCGCAGATGCTGCTTGGAGCCAAAAATCGTTGATAAACTTTTGTTCCTTAACAAAAATATCGACATATATTAGCAATTCTGATCTCAATTTCAATAAAAGTTGTTATATTTAATTTTTGGACTTTTTCAATCAAAACTATCGATAGTGTCGACATTTTCGATAGTATCAAAACTATCGATGGTTGTGACTATCGACTATCGATGACCACATTCTAATGTCGGATGTGACAGTGTCCAGAAATCAATTTATAATCTTACTGAAACCCAAAAATATTTTAGTTGATTTTCTATGTTTTTTGAGAAACATCTCATTGTGGAAGTGTGTGATTTTGTGTAAAATTTTAATAATGGATCACATTTATAGTGGTATTTTTTGCATCTACCCAACTAAACTAAACTTGCAGTATTTCTGATATTGTGACAATTGGTTTAGAAAAAAAAAAAAAAATGTAAGCTGCACATAGTTACTAAAGCGGCTGAAAGGGCTATGCATAACAAGGAAGGATGTATTTACTCCCTACATGTGTACATACACTTATACATATAATTGTATAAATTTTGCAGAGATTTGGCGAAACTGTACCTGCTGAGACACATTATAGGGCATAAAAGAAATCCATGTCGTAAGTAACCATTCACATTTCTAAGAATCGGCTTATATATGTGTTAAAATTGGTCACGTGTGGCAAATAACACAAATATTATTTCTTTAATAACTAGATTGGGATACTAGTTGTTATCAATATTTCCGATAAGGAATTATAAATTATTATTATTAGATATTATTGGCAAACGTGTCGATGTTGCATTAATTTCACAATCAGGTAAAAATCGCAAGCGAACTATGTAGCTGTAATAAAAATATCAGAAGATAATAAAGGGTAAGTCTTTATTACCTTTGCTACAGAGATAAGCCAATTTGTCGTTTTCGAGTGGCGGAATAGTAAAATTTTCAACTATCGCATAACGAAAATGTTTTATAAAATTACCCGGTGTACATATTTACTATTAATTATTATGTATTAACAGCGGCACATATAATTTTCTAGTAGGATTTTTCGGAACGTGCTACCAAAAGAATGCCGTTCAATAGGAAGATAAAAAAATTTAAATACAAAAAATATAGATTTTTCCACTTTAGCAGATATTTAAGTAGTGAAGTCTTGAAAGGAAATTATTTCAAAGTTCTTCTAGAATCTACCTGAGCAGATATGCATAGTGAAGTCCAAGTCTTTATAAAAGACACACACTTTATAATACTCAGCGATACTCAGAGGATAATGGGTATTGCGTCGAAAAGTTCTTTTGAACTCGTTTAAAACAGGGTAAGCAAGAGGGTAGAAACAGAGGGGGAAGGAACAGGACGATGACCGTGCTCACCACGAAGCTTCACACGCGAAAGCTCAACGGGAGTGTGGAAGAAATGCGAGCCGACGTGCTCCAGAGCAGCAGGTGTTAAGTTGATTCTACCGCCCCATCCTCCATGGACCTGTTGCACTAAGGGTCATCGATGATATTCAGTCTTACTTCAGTCGTATCTATTACGCAATGATCAGTTAGAACTCCCACCAGTAGTGAGAGATATAACTTGCTGAGTCTCAAGAGCTTCCTTGGCCGCCCCCGGTCTGCACGTGGCTGAATGGATTTAGTCACCTTACATGCCAAGGTCTTCGCTTACCGCACGCTAAGCCGATTTATCGCCCCTCTGTCCAGAAGTAGACCGCATAAGGTCAGAGGAGCACCCAGACTTCCTCTTACCGGGAACAATTCGTCAAGGGTTCCCTGCCTTGCCAGCTCATCGACCATGCAGTTATCCGAAATTTCGCTATGAGCCGAAACCCAAATGAGTTTAATAGCGTAATTACCCGATGCAGTCGATAAGAAAGTCAAACAATCGCTAACCGTTTCAAACGAACCAACAAGGACCTAAGAGCCTTGATAGCTGCTTGGCTGTCGGAATAGATTTTAACCTCTTTAAAATGTGTTACACTAGAGAACAACCAACCTGAAGCCTCCTCTTTTGCAGATACCTAAATATGTTTACAGAACCCACAGGTGGTTAAAGATCCTCTCGGACCCACAAGCGGCGTGCAGTGGCCTCTTCGAATCGGCAGTAACTCGAAGCTTTTTAGAATAAAGGTGTGCCCATAGCTCGAGGCGAACATAAAGCCCACCCCTCTTAGAGCTGAGAAGTTTGCGTAAAAGGGCAGGGACTTCATTCCATCGGCATTAAGTTACTTTGTAATAGTTTTTATGTTTTTTTTTTTGTTTTATTCTACTTCAATTTTGTTATATAAAATGTTCCACCAAAAATTTATCACATCACAATTGGTAAGAGCTAGAAGGCTTTAAGCTCAAGTTCTACAAGTAACGCGCCAATGCAACCGTCAGCGTGGTAAAGACGGTTAACAATGAAGCACTGAGTGTGGCACTGCCACTGCGCGTGAAGTTGTTCACCCACTGCATGATCGGATCACGATTTCTGGTCAACCATTCAAAGTTGGATCTAATGTTCGTATTGACGACAGTCTCCAAATTGGATTGCACCTTATCGCTATCCTTCACCTTATCCACCAAATCCAAATACTGTAGAAATTTTAAAAAAGTTGTATATAAAAATATTGATTTTGGTTCATAAAAGTTGCTATACAACGTCTTACTCACTTTTTGTCTTTGCTCTTCATTAACTACATAGCTGGACATGGCAACCACGGCTGTATTGAGTGGATTATCTCCACCGAAACCGGGATTCAAATTACTATATGCTTCCCAATTGTCGCTGAGGAAATCAATGCTTACCAGCAATCCGGTACTGCTGCTCGAGTACGCTGCACTGAGTAAAGTGATGCGCTCTTGAGTACGCCAATCGGCTGAAGTATCAATTGAGCTGTTTACGAATTTTCGCAATTGGGACTCCGACTGCGAGCAGCCCAATGAAGTGATGTGTGTGCGACGGAATGCCTGATTATTGGACTGCAATACCTGGTTAAAAACGAAATCGAATACTGTATCATCGGACTGACGTAGACCATTGCAATATATTTGCGATTGTAGATTTGGTTCGATTGCGATGCCGTCTTCAATGAGCGCCCTTAATTTGTTGTTCGTCTCCTCTAGACAACTTTCAATGCCTGACAAACAGGCGAGGTTAATGGCGATACTACGTATAGATTTCACCAGATGTTGCTCGCCAGTTGCATCATTCACACCCAACTTATCGAAGAGGTCTGATACTAAAGAGGCTACGAAACTTTGGAAATTTTTATAATCACTATCCCCATTCAGATATCTGTTTAATGTGTTGATCACCGAATAAGTCGTAGACCAAGGAGCAAATTGATCTTCATTAGGCAGATATTGTAGCAAATTGAAGAGTGTACTTTGGTCGAGACGTCCTGTTGAACTGAACTTATAGACATCATGAATAAGCTGACCGCGATTGCGTGGATGAAACCTATAAGGATTGGATTTGAGCGCATCAATAATTAGGTTCCAGTTACGTTCATCATAATTGATGCGATAGAAACCGGTGGACTGTTTATTCAGTAACAGCCAATCATCAGCGGCTAAATTGTTGTCGGTGATGTGAATTTCTTTTGTCTTCAACAAATAATGCGAGGCGGTAGTGTTACGGTGGTCTGGATTTGATTTGTGTGCATAATTAATTGGAATGTACCAAGTCTGGTTCGATGTTGTGGTGCTATTATCGTAGAAAGCTTCTTGTGTAATGGTGAATGAGTTATTTTCATAATGACGTGTAACGGTGAGAAGTGGGTAACTAGATTGTTGCGACCAACTTGAGAACATATTGGCCATTGTCGCTGGAAGCGGAACATTTTGTGCACCGGCTGCAATACTAAGAGCCTCGAAGAGCTGCCATTCATCAGCAGCACTGTATTGACTGTGGGAAAATGCAAAGCAGAAGTAATGAAAAAAGTCTTTGACATAAAAATTCAATTTGGTTTTAAAGAAAACTTTTAAAGCCAACTAAAATTGTGGTTTTACTAACCGGCAGCTCCAAGCTAACCCTATTCACCTAACATTCTTTGTAGTTCATTTCTCTTAAGCCTTTTTATAAGAAGTCATTTGTAGTCTTCCATATACATTAGACCGCACCCACTTACAGGAAAATAATATGCCGTGCACCTTCGAGTCTAAAGTAGTTTTGTAAGGCAACTTGGGGAATTCTTTTGCTGAACCTGGAGAGCCACTTTTTTAAATTTTTCGTTGAAACCTACGTACATTATTTAATATATATATATTTTTAAATAGTACTACTGGAATAATGGAAATAATTTCCTGGCAAAAGTTTAATGACTTTGGGAGAGTTTTAATTTACTGACATTAGGGTAGTACGTTAGGGTGATAAGAACTGAGATCAATGAATTTCGAAACATAAAAAAGTGTTTTCTCGAGAAAAAAGCATGGATATCATAATTTAAGATTACTCTACGTTTGCTAGCTATAAGCCCTTTTCTCGCTAGAGATTTCTTAAAGGAGATAGGCGGACTCGAATCCATTAAAATTTAGTAAAATCAGGGACCGTAACCGTTTTGATTTTTATAATAAAAATCATAATTTAATAATTATTTTGTGGATTTAATTATTATCGATCAGAAATAACCGTTTTTTGGACTTTTATTATTTTCGATCATTCTTTACCGTTATAATAGACATCGGGGTTTTATGAAGGATTTAAATCTTATGTGATCAAAAAAATGAAATCTGAAAACAGTTATAAAAAAAAGTTATAATATGATAGAAAGAAAGTCCAAGAATATCGATTATTTTTATCCGAAAAATTAAAATCATAGAATAACGGTTATTTTTAATCGAAAAAAATATCGGAAAATAACGATTAAAATGATCGCCAAGCTATTAATAAAAAATAAGGATTTTGCAATGATTTGAAAATAAAAATCCTTCATATTAATGATTATTTTCGTTCCCTGAATAAAATTCACTGATAGTATCTGATCCTAACCAATTTCTGCAGTGATAATACAAACCCAAAAGGAGCTAAATTATGTTAAAACCCAAAAACAATTTAACAAATCTTTGCATAGATTTCCCTGTGTATAAACTTACTTTTCAGTCAAATAAAGATTTAATCCTTGGCGGAATACTTCGTCGCCCAACGCACACTGCCACATATACAGCACCGAGCCGGCTTTCGAGTACGAAATAGAATCATAACGGCTGGAGATCTCAGATGGCGTTTGCACATAATGACTCATTGGATTCATTAGACCTGTACCATCGGCGGTAAGTGCACGTTGATAGTCATCGGTGAGGAACAACTGATAGATATCCCATTCAGGATAGGCCTAGTCGGTGTAAAGAAAACAAAATTGAAAATAAAAGCAGCCTTAAGCTAGTAAAATATCCCTTTCAAGCGCTTACCGCATCGGTTGCCTGCCAGGAGAACAAGGTGGCGAAGCCTTCCTTAAGCCAAAGGTACGTCCACCATTTAATGGCTACCAAATTACCGAACCACTGATGACAGTATTCGTGTGCGATGATTGTGGCAATATTTGTTTGTGTACTAGTTGTGGATGTGTTCTTATTATATATTATATATTCTTCGCGATATGTAACTAAACCCCAGTTTTCCATGGCACCAGCTGCAAAATCTGGCACGCCTACTTGATACATTTTTGGTAGTGCGAAATCCACATCATAGTATTCGATAAGTCGCTGCAGCAGCAACAAACCGGAAACCAAACCGAATTCCTGACCGCTTACAGTGCCTGGTCGTGTGTAGACACGTTGTGGGCGTGAATACAGTACACCTTCAGAATATTCAAAATCAGACACAATAAACGCTACCAAGTAAGTGGGCATATTAACCGTCTTCTGGAAGACAGAGTAGCCGGGTCTAAATGAGAAAAAAGGAACATGTCATTGCTTTACATATATTTATTTTTTTCAAAAGATAATAATGCACTCTACCTGCTCGCCTCCTCATCCAAAGGCATATTCGATATGGCATTATATGAGGGATCATGATTAATAACGATGGAGAATGTTGCACGCTTGGCTGGCTCGTCGTAGCAAGGGAAGGCATGGCGCGCATCGGTCGACTCGAATTGCGTCGTTGCTATATACCTGAAGGTACGGAATATACGAAATTCTGCATATAAAAAAATGCCTGCGATATAAAACCAGTGCGCACTCACCGTTCCGTGCCGTTGTCATCATCGTAGGTGGATAAGTAAAATCCACCGTTATCAGTACGCAATTCACCTTGATAGGCGATGGTCAGAAGCCAGCTGCTGCCTTTATTGAACGTTAACGATTGGTTCGTTGGCGTCAAACTGAGAAATTCTCGTTCCTCTTCATATGAGATATTTAACGCTTGAACTTGTCCTCCCGTTACCGAAGCGTTTGAAATAGTTGCCGTGAAATTACTTAGCTGACGCGCATGCAAAACTATTATTCTTGTATCTTCGTTAACGTTTATTTGAATTTTAACTGTACCATTGAATGCCGTTGTGCCATTGTGCACATTCGTAGTCACTTCGACGTCGTAGTGCACAGGTTCGGTTGTGTTCGGCAGCCGATAGTCCAGGACTGCACGCGCTGCACCGGAGGCAACAATTTTCCCATCTACGATGCGTGCGGAAGGATTCTCTCCAAAGAGCGGTGGAATGCCGTGTGTTGCCGCTTCACAGGATACAATGAAGGCCAATGAAGTGGCCAAAAGGACTGCAACACTCAGGTTCATTTTGTTGCGATACATTACGCGATCAGCTAAGCGGCCGCAACACAATTAACAAAATGTTCAGCTCCGAACGGAGGAATAGCCTTTTAAGATTGCTAAGTTAGAGCTGGAAATTGTTATCTTCGAGTCATAAGTTAATTTGTAAGTGTAGGTTTTTATGACCGTAGGGTTTGATTAGAAATGCTTCAGATGTCGATTGTTTCAAAGACGCTGCTACATACTTATTTGATTATATACGCGCATATCATAAATATGTACATACATATATAAACCCATCGTAAATTTGAAGTACATACATATAAATGGAATATGTTCGAGTGATCGACTGGACTCTTGAAAACACAATGTTTCACCATGTTAATAAACGTTTTGTGAAGATTATCTACACACATACATATATAGAGGAAGTCGCTGTGGCTTTATACATATAGATATATATATATATATATATTGAAACGATCTTAAAGTATATCTAAGAGTGGCGTGTAAGTTGATTGGTAAATATCTTATTTATTATTTTTCATTTATCTACTTATGTATATGTGACATACTTTTTAAATAAATATGACCCTCGAACTAGTTTTACTAAATGAGTTTTTATTTAAGTATATTCATACACATGTGTAAAATACATTATGATACTTGAGTGGATATTTAATTGGTCTACTTACACATACTTATGGGCAGTCGCTTGGCCTGTGTATGCATTATGATGCGCATATGTCCGACGAGAGCACCAGTGGTGATTCTAGACCACGAGCCATAGATCGGACAGCCCAGCGTACTCTCTTAGACTTTTCCAGATATGGCTTTGGCAGAGGAAAGGTATTATTAAACACGAGTATGGAAATGTTAAGAACCCAGGTCCCAGGATACCACTTCCCCAGAGAAGTAAGGAACAAGGTAGTTGCTTTCGAAAGGAAATTTGAAATATAGTTCTGCAGCAAAGCATACTGGAGTAATTTAATTATGTACATGTAGGCGTTATTCCCCACGAGTTGGCTTCCCTGACCAACATACATATAATGATGGTAGGTTAAAGTGCCATTAGCCTGGTCTAATGGGGTCTAACAGAACACCTTGATAGCAATTCCTAGTGAAATTTATAAACAAAGGCTACGCAGGTGATAATTAGGTCTCAATTGAGAAGTGTTAATGGTGAAACAATAAATTTTCATTGTAAGGATCTAAAGGACATGAGATTAAACGGTTTGGAAAGGGGTCTCGCCCATAGTTGAAGATTTGCGTTAATGTTTTTGACGAGCTATGGCTTTGCTCTTTGTATACAGAAACCTGTTCTTTTCCGATATCATACCTTAGAAGGACTTCGCTCAGCACCCTGTTTGGGAACAACAGAGTTGGAATATCAATTAATAATTATAACTACTTTGAGCCACAGAGTAACATTTTGCGATTTCTAAAGTTTATTGGAACTCAAACAGTAGGTAGTAAATTGTTCTAATTAGCATCACCAAATCAAATTAGATCCGCAGAACAAAGCGAAATGCTGGCTTACATGCCTACAAAGATGCCATGTCCATATGGACTTAATAAAGTGGCAAATGTTCAAGATGTGTTCCTTCCGAAATGATATGAGCTTGGTAGACTAAGCACAAGCAAAGAGTTTTGTTTCTGATTTTGAAAGTACACCCCTTTTACAGCCTTACGCTATTTTAAACATCTTTTTTGCAATCTAGTTGATTTCTACGCATGTAGTAGGGTATAAAAATGAAAATGTGGGAAAAACAACACCAATTTAAGTGGGGTGAGCTAACTTAATAATAATAATCCCAACGGTTTTTACCCTCCATTCCTGCCCATCCGCGCGAGGGGCGCAGTCCGCATGACGTACGGATCCAATATTTTCAATTTTTTGGGCTTAGTCACGATAGGCAGGAGTTTGTTAAGTGTCGAGATCTAAAACTGTTCAGCTAAAGAACTAAATTCATCAGCTGGTTTTATGTCATTATTACTACGTTTATACGTAAGTCACCTGCAAATAAAAATAATTTGCAAATACCTAGCTCACTGTTTATTTGACGGTGAAAAATTCTTTTTTTAATATTGCCTGCTTATAAAAAGGCAATAACATGACCATCGAAAAAGAAAACAAACTGAAGAATGGCGGCGTCTTGTGCTTATTTGCAAATAGTACCACTAATCGAAACTTATTTGCGTAATTTAGTTATTTGCAAATAAAAAAAATTAACTCAGGGTTTATACGACAAAGTTTACGATTTTGCAAATTGTTATTTGCAAACAATATATGCGCATAAACGTAGTATGTGTTAATGATTCTTTTATTGAGAGAGGATAGTATCGCTTTCTTAATGCTGAAAAGCAAATCATATATGTATATCAAATATGCTGGAAGGAGAGTCAAAATCCTGGCATAAACAAAGCAGTGGCTCGTGTAATTCAAAATTAGTTTTACCGGTTTTCAAAAATAGGGGATACAACTGCCTTGATACACGGGAGGGAACATTAAGGCTAACTTCACCCATAAGAAGCGGACTTGAAAGTGAGCCTGTCAGTAATTCAACCATAAAAGTTGTAGCAAGCATTTCCCTGCGACTGACAAGTGTAGGAAGATTAATAAATTTTAATCGACTCGTATAAGGCCGTATAAGGGTTATATTGAGAAACCCAACGGAAATTTCTTAAAGCAAAAATTAGAAATGGTTTTTGAATTTATTCTATCTTGTCTGAGTAAATTTGATACCTTGGATTCCAAAACACCGAACCGTATTCCAGAATCGGTCTAACTAATCTTGTAAATAGGGTTTTAGCTCAGCTAAGTTCAACGAATAGAAAAGTGGCTTCGTAGGTCGGAGCTCACAGTTCAAATACTTCCTATTTTATTGGTAATTAACGGCTAACTAGTTTTAATGAAATCACCGACCCTGGAGTTGTTTTTTACTCCGAACCTTTGTTTCACAGCCAATTAAATTACATCAGAGCCCGCGAAGTCATATCCTCTACTAGCCTTCAGTCGAAGGCTAGGTTGTGACTTTACTTACTAATGGGCTACTCTTATATGGGGACCACATTAAAAGACTTGAACGCGTTCGAAAGGCGTTTGTTTGTTCTGCTGTTAGATCTATAAATTTCGATTATCAATTTTCGTCTTGTAACGCTACTATTTACTAATTAATTTAGATTCTCTATATATTTTCAGAGGAGAAATTGCTATAATTCTACCAATGTAAGTCCTTATTGATTGTTTTTTGAGGCCAGTGTTAAAATTTCCTATTGGGTCATTGGTAGAGCTTTCCGGCCGGTATATTAAAAAGGCAAACTGTGTTTCCTCTTTCTCCTACGCGTTTCGGCGTACTTCACGCCTTCATCAGGGAGTCTGATTTATTGCAAAAAAAAAAACAAAACATAATACCCACAACAATTAGACATAGTTACATATGACTGGAAATTATACATACATATACATATACATATCTTTTTTATCACAATAGCACTTACATATTAAATTAGTGTAACTATTTACATTACAATAAACGCAAAACATTTAACTAAACACTTTTTCTTTTGTTATTCCATAATAATTACATAGGCTTACAAAAAAAATTTTCCACATATTAAACCAAACAACTATATCTCTATGTTCTACGACGCGCTGAATGCGAATCCGAGGTTCGAACGTCAGGTTCGTGGTCATTTAAAGGTTAGGTAGGAAAAAACTCATTGAATAATCCTGAAAATTCAAAACAATTATTTTTAATTTGACTTCTAAATAACGTTGGCCTGATCCCCATAAGTATTCGGATTCAGCGACAACAAAAACCTATGTATATAAATTCTTATCTTTGTTCAATATTCCATATTTGACGCCCAACTGACCCGAACCAGACATTACGGAGGTTGAGCGACCTCGGATAACGAGGTTTGCAGAAACGGTACTTTCGTTGAATTTTAATCCTTAGAATTAAAGTATTCGCAATCAAGCATGTTATAATTGCAATTAAAGTAATCGTTATCGTATATAATTTAAGGATTACAATTAAGCATCGTAAGTGAAATGTAATCGTTATCATAAAGTCCCCAGCTCTGCTTGCAAAATCCTACATAAGTGAGTTAACTAGAAACCTATAAGTCTATAATTCGCCTATTCATTCGCAAATAAGAGCTCGTGTTGCTATACGGTATGCACCTAGAAGAGATTTATTGCGTATCGCTTATCGGAGTTCGAGGCTTCATCGCGAAATCGATAACAAATAAATCTAAAACATTGATTCCAAGTAGATAAATATATAGCGCAAATCACAATTATACGTCGCCCAAATATTCAGAAGTTTTGTCTATAAATTTTGTTATTATTTAATCTTCTTTTAATTTTTTATGAAAACATAGTTTGTTCTTTCACAAAAACAGTATAAATGCAAGTGGCTCATTCCACGGTAATCGATACCGAATGAAACGAAAATAAACTAAAGAATATGACTGCATTATTTCCAGTAAGTAATAGTAAATAAATCTAACTTTCAAGACTGAAAGCCAAAATTCTGAAATTTATCTAAAAATCAGATATTTTTTTTACTTTACAAACCCATATGAGAGGTTAATGTTTTTCAAAATTTACAAGACTGATTTTCGTAGTCTATTACCTTTTTTGCATTGTTTAAACCGTCAGTGGAGAGACAAATTCGTTAGCATTGTAACGGCGTAATTTTCAAATTTTTCGGGCAAGTACTAAATATTTTATTATATATTGAAGAAAAGCATATTTTAATGTCACGCCCGTCACAAGATACACAAAATAGTTATTTTTTGAAGGAAAACACATCTTGGACAGTGTAAAAAAAGCTGACGAAAGTAACGCTATGACACAGGGAAATATGTGCGAATTGCTTTTAAGTATTTATATGCTTTTATTTTCGAAAAAAGAACCGATTATGTTGGTCACGCCCGTCACATGTCACACCCGTCACAATTTAAAGTTTGACAAACTTCAATAAATTCGGCTAGGGACTGCTACCGTTACTTATCAGCTAATCTGAAATGTGTCATATATCTGTTTGTGATCAGCGATGATAAAGCTAATCATAAAGATATGTTGCTCGAGCGATGGGAAAACTTAAGCTATGCTGTCACGGATAAAAATATATCATTACTTCGCTTGTCAGGGCAAAAAAAGTATCTGAAACGATTTTTTCAGGTAACGGCCTCGGTTTGACAGGTAATAGCCTCATACTATTTAAAAATAAGGTACTTTACAATTACTAAGACATACAATGGCGAAGAAGAGTCCGATCAAGGACTATCCCGCCTTTAGGTGGCAGAATCTTGTATGCGTTCGTAAAATCCGATTTTTTGAGAAATAACGTTAGCTTAGTTGTCTAATAATGTGTATTTATGCATTCATGCTCAACTTGTCACACCCGTCACAAAGTCAAGTCACACCCGTCACAGTTTAATTTGTAACATATAATCTATAATTTCCAATAGGGGCAAGCAACTTTGGCGTAAATGTTGAGAATGTTTATTTAACTATACAACGAACTATTTAAAACCATAAGCAGAAGACATAATTAGCAGAAAAACTGTGGTGCAAGTAAGGAGTAGTTAATTTGGTTTGCGTACTCTTCACACCCGTCACAGTGACTAAAATTCAGATAACTCGTTCGGATTAAATTGGTTTTGGAATTTTTATTCCAGGCATTGTGTATATCTCGGAAACCTATTACAAAATACTCGTTTTAAAGAATTTTGTATTACAGTTTAAGAATTAACCCTTAAAATGTGAGTTGAAATATCACACCCGTCACCGTGGAATTAGCCAAGTTTTAAACTATGCTTAAAGTAGCTAAGACTTCCGTTTATTTTTTACAAATCATTTTTTTTTGAAGGTAACTAAAAACATCATACTAAAAATCTTTCAAAGAAATCTAACCATAAAACTCGAAATTTTTACGAAATTTGGTTTCTTTTATTTGAATATTGCAAAAAGTATTTGTTAGAGTATAACATGTCAATATGTGGGTGGCATATAATTGTGATAAGCACTATAAATATTAGGGTTATGACTTTCTTTGAATTTTGCAAATGTTTATGTCATATGATACCCCTTGGTAGATAGCTTCGGGAAACATACTAATTTTTTGAAGACTTAAAAACATGTCGCGCACAAGGACATTTAGAAAAGGTAGATCAAAAAACTTTTACTGAAAATGTATACCTTTACCTTATCGACTATTTGGCTATATCCTTACCAGGCAAGACTAGATGCTTTTTGAATGCATGTCAGATAAAAGCAAAAGTTCAAAGCTATTGTTAAGACATACGTATGCCGTGAAAGCACGATAAAAATTATGTGTTTTTCGCTGAATTAAATTTAAGAAAAGTAGTAATTTTATCAGAAAATCACCTGATTTTTGGCGTATTTGCTAAGATACGCGTTAACCAGAATGTACCAAATTTTTTCTGGACTGACCCCTCAAAGCATCCTATGGCAAAATTTTTATGTTAAAAATTATGGAAATTTCGCAATAATTTGCAAACTATAGCTCAAAGAAAAAAACTTAATAAATGGAGTACACTACTGGCCATATTTTAGGTTCTGACAAATAAATCGTAATGATTGTGGAGACTATTGGTTGTATTAGAATTGGATTTTCATAAAATGCATCTTTATTGACCTGCGTTCGTACCTTAAACCTGTATGGTAAACTTTGTGACGCTATTTTCGTTACTTCTATTCCTTATGTGGGATTCTCAAGTGAAATAAAAACATCGAGCGATGTCGATTTTATTTGAGTTTATAAAAATAGAAATTCTGTAATGCGCGACACTTTTTTTTATATCCGAACAAAGTAATGTAATTTTTTGGCTTTTGAATCTAAATAATAAAAGTCATAACCCTAATACATATACATATGTATGTATTGATTACGTGAAAATAATAGTTAATACCCACATACAAGTGTACATAAAAAAGTTCATAAATATCTCAGGGACCTATTGACATACATCTGTAAATTACCTTCAATTTCCTTTCGTCATAATCACGTACGTGATTAAAAAGTGAGATTGCCATTGATTGGGGAAACCCTATAAACTTTGTATAGGACCCGAAAAAAGGTAGTTGATGTTAAGAAAAGTTGTGTGATGAATGTGACTTATGACAATATAACAAATTTCTTATGTACATGCATACATAAGTACATATTGAAAATAATAATAATTAAAATGCCGCATTGCTGTATACTTGGGTTTGTTGACTATGGACTCAAGATATGATGAAAAATGTATGCATTCCACTTGCACTTTTCATTCGCAGTTACGCACGTACTTGATAAAACTTAAATTGCAATGTTTATACCCTGCAGGCAAGAGTACCGGTACTTGCTATATGACTTACCGATAACAAAAACAAAACAATGGTCTTAGTTACGGTTCTTATGTACAAAACGAACGGCAACTTTAACATGAGATTGTCATAATAATTTTTTTAATCTCGCCATGGCGTCACACAGTGTAACCTGAATATATGGAAGGGGGGGGGGGGCATCCTACATAAATGGCTTTCAGAAGAATGCCGTGACTTGTCTCCGTCGCATTAAAACCCTGGAAGGCCTCGAAGTACGTTCAGATCATGTTGCCGTTAAGTTGGTTATTGTAGGCAACGGTTGAGTCGCCCCTCCCATCGTCTGGCACTGAGTTTTCGCCAGATAAGGCTAAGGCGTCAATCAATCCTACCCGTTCTTATAGACAACACTTGACCTTATAGTGACTACAAAGCTCGATTGAGGATAGTGAAATCGAGTTGGGTCTCCCAAATCGGGGAAAGGCAGTGCCTAATTCTCCTTCTAGCCCTTTGGAGGGAATTTCAGGAACGGCTCTGGGGTAACCTCTGTAGCCCTGGGTGCCTATTAAATGCTGGAACGGCCGCGAAGCCAGTCTTCAATGGGATAGGGGGGGTCTAACGGCATGGATCTTGTGGGGAAAGGCGACAAGCGGCCGCAAATAATAGCGCAGGGGGAGTCGCTGCGAGGGAACTACGGGCGGCTCTAACATCTAATCTCTAATATCTAACAGGCCACTGCCTTATAGGTAAAAACATAGAA
>NW_023459213.1:0-9746 GCF_013731165.1 Rhagoletis pomonella | reverse complement strand
AGAATGCTTATGTCCAATCGATCGTTGTTGACGAATCTGTAAGCATCGTACATAAGCTGAGCGCGATTACGGTGATGTACTTTATGGGGTTGCTCTACCAAGCCATCAGCAATTAAATGCCAGTTTTGTTCATCGTAGTTAATGCGATAGTAACCCGTGGATTGTTTATTCAAAATCAACCAATCATCAGCGGCAACTTCTTGGTCGGTGATAGTGATTTGTCTGGTATTGAGAAGGTAATGCGAAGCCGTTGTATTACGGAAGTCTGACTTGGAACGGGCAACATAGTTGAATGGCACGTAGTATGTTTTGTCCGAAGTAATGTTTACGTTATCATTGTAAGCAGTTTGGGTGATCGTGAACGTGTTGGAGCTGTAATTTCGTGTAACTGTTAGTAGTGGATAGCCAGATTGCTGTGACCATGTGGGGAACATAACGTCTATGCGCGCGGGAATGCTGAGTTGGTGTTCATCAACAGCACTCTGCAGTGCTGAAAAAAGCTCCCATTCCTCGGCAGAGTCGAATGCGCTGCATGGAGAATGCATTAGTGGTTTGAGTAAGATTTAAGCGAAATTTATAAACAAGTA
Source organism: Rhagoletis pomonella (assembly GCF_013731165.1). Taxonomy (NCBI): domain Eukaryota; kingdom Metazoa; phylum Arthropoda; class Insecta; order Diptera; family Tephritidae; genus Rhagoletis; species Rhagoletis pomonella. The sequence goes on along the minus strand of NW_023459213.1, from coordinate 9,159 downwards.
AAGCACTACTATATATGAAAACTTACTTCTGAGTTAGATATTTGTTCAAACCGGAACGAAATACTGAATCGCCGAGAGCATGCTGCCACATGAAAAGTACCGAGCAAGGTTTGGCATAAGAAGAGGTACCGTACCGAGCTGAAATCTCGGTGGGTGTTTGCGCATAATGGGTCATGGGCACCACGCTACCACTACCATCATAAATAAGCGCCGATTGGTAGTTGTTAGTATGCATTATTTGATAGACGTCCCACTCGGGATTAACCTAAATATGTTGGAGTATTAGAGAGGTGATAAGAAGTGGCATAGCATTCGTTATCCGCTTTGATTACCAATAAAAAAAAACTCACCTCATTTACGCCATGGTATGAGAAGAGTGTCGCGAAACCCTCTTTGAGCCACAGATATGTCCACCACCTAACTGCTACATGATTGCCAAACCATTGGTGTGTGAATTCATGTGCGATGATATTGGCGATGGAATTCTGTGTGCTTGACGTCGATGAACTTTTGTTGTAAAGCAAGTACGCTTCACCATAAGTGACCAATCCCCAATTTTCCATAGCGCCACCCTTTCCAGGTATTGCCACTTGCACCATTCGCGGCAGCGCAAAAGGCACATCGTAGTACTCGGCCAAGCGCTGTAAGATCAATATACCCGAGAGTAGACCGAATTCATGATTGTCAACAGTTCCCGGTTTCGAATAGAGCCGGTGTGGCAGTGAATGCAACACACCTTCAGACCATTCATAGTCGGACACATGGAAAGCAATCAAATATGTGGAGACAGTCACATTTGTCTTATCGAAGACCGTTACACCAGTTCTGCAAAGAGAGACCATTTTTAAGGTAACACATTTTTATATAACACTAAATTTAAAGTTGTATGCTTACGAGCTGGCGGTTTCGTTTATCGGCATATTGGATATTGCACTATACGAAGGATCGTGTTTGATGGTTATTGTGAAGGTGGCGCGTTTGGCTGGTTCATCGTAACAGGGAAATGCGTGGCGGGCATTTGTGGATTCGAATTGTGTTGTTGCCATATAACTGTAAGTAACAAATTATTTTTAGCAATTAGACCAATATATGTATGTGATTTCATTATGCATTTCTTATTGTCTTACTGCACTTGATTGAGTTCGTCAGTGTAGGAAAGTCGATGAAATCCTCCAGCGTCGGTTCGCAATTGGCCATTATACGCAATAGTCAAAGTCCAGTTGGTATCTTTGTTAAGGCTAAGACTTGCGTTTACTGGTGTTAGACTAAGGAATTCCCTTTCGGATTCGTATGACCAACTCAATTCATACTCAATTGCATTTGCTTGGCTTGCATTTTTTAATGGTGGCCTGGAAGCCTTCAAGTTGACGCGCATGTACTACAATGGTTCTTGTGTCCTCGGTAGCCGTTATCAGAATTTGAACTTTGCCGGTAAAATTTCTTGTACCGTTATGCACATTCGTTGTCAATTCGATGTCGTAATGTATGGGCTCGGTGTTGTTTGGCAAGCGGTAATTGCCATCAGCACGCACGCTATAATCAATTCCTGATTCTTTTTCAACGATATGATCGCTTGGACTTTCAATGTCCTGCGGCGGCAGATGAGCTACTGATGCCTCTGAGGTCTCTAATACAGATGAGGCAATTAGGGCCAATGTGGCCAAAAGGACAACGTTCAGTTTAACTTTAGTGTGGATCATTTCGTGAACTAAACGGCCGCAGCTCAAGAAACGAAATACTCAAAAGAAATTTATTGTGGGTCATTTTTAAGGTCTTCAAACTGACTTGGGTTTGGCTATCAGTAATATCGATTTGCAATTTACGTGATAGGCAAGTGATTGATTGTAGTGCTTTTCAGATTGGATTGTGGATCTAAGCGGTGTCTGCGGGCGTCGAGAAATTTGTTTCGTTTAATTCGCCTTTGCTATCTTTATGAAGCAATATTGGACATTCCGATTAGTCTAATGGATTTTAGCGGTGTTATGAAACATTTATGACACACGCATATCGGGTCATAAAGGTTTGATAAGAGGTACATTTTTTTAAATAAGGAAGTTAAGTGCATACTTACTAGGCGTTTTTCTGTTTTATTTACATTTATGTAAATGTATGCGAAGGTTTTTCGCTACTCACATCAGTATATTTCAATGGTCACGTACAATCAAATTATCAAATAAACTTTATTATAACAACCAGCTATTTTTCGATTGCTTACTTTGAAGTTAGTTTGCGCCAGTACTACTTTCAAAAGAATTTGATATACGATGCCATAAATTGGCCGATTTTTTTGTGATTTGGTGACTACGTATTGAAGCATGATACCGTAGACGTGAGTACAAAATTCGGATTTTAGTTTGTGCCCACGTCTCGCTATCAAAAAATTGTATTTGCCTAAACTGTGTCAAACAAAAAATTACTACATTGTTTTCTTTCGGTCTTGATGTGTTTTGATTAGGGATGCTAATCTCGGGATCCCGGAATCCCGGCCTTTTTTAAGATATGGGATTTGTTGTTGTTGTTGTTTTTGTAGCGGCAACAACAACCCCGCCCAGATCAGTTAATCCCTCAATCGGGATTTGTAATTTGCAATGGTGGCAATAATAGAAACGGCTTATGTTAACCAGGTTTTGCTATATTTCTTTTGTTCATTTAATATTTAAATACTATTTTTTTATAAATGTAGAGCTAATTATACATGCACATAACACCGTGTGACAAGCAATTTTACATCAATCAATATATTGGCGAAGCCATGGGTCAAATACATGCAGTGAAATGATTTAAAAAATTTAGTGCAATATACTTTGGAAAACAGTATAAGTATAAAACTAAAAAGAAACTCTGTCCTTAAAGATTTTATCCTTGAATAACTTTGCAATTTTGCAATATTTTTGTAGAAAAAATTATATGCAGTCCTTCTAACTTTATTAGTTTAAAAAAATAAAATTGATTAAAATGGCATTTTCAATACCTATTCGTTCTTGTGAATCCAAACAATTTTAATTTTTGTAAATACTACAGATTTTTTTGGTACCCCTTTTTATATTCTACATTGCACTGAATTTTTTAAATAATTTTTAGAATTTAACCTATCTTTGAAATTATAAAGTTCTTATAAAACAAATTCTGAAACCAAAAACGCAGTTTTACTATATCTGGCCCGTAGTGTAGTGAGTATATTGATTGCTGAATTTCAATTGTTATTGTTCCAACCTGTATCAATCTATTTACTCATAAAGTTTAGAAAACTTCGAGGTACGAAATTTTATAAGTATAGCCCATTAAATTACAGGAGGATAAAGTGCAAGTTTCAAGTGACTAAAAGTAAAGTTGATTTTTTATATTTTTTTTTTGCTATGGGTGTCACGCCTTTTTTTCCCCTACAAAGTATGTTCGACAATTTATTTATATGAAAGAAAATGACCAGCATGGTTTAAAACATTCCTAAAACTCAATGGTATTTTGTAAATGCATGAAACTTGCATTTTATCCTACTTTAATTTAATGGGCTATAAAACTGCGTACCACAAATTTTTCTAAAAATGCTGATTAAAAAGTTTGAAAATTTATAATTTTTTGTACCAATTTTGAAATGCGCATTTAAATGCAGTTAATTATATGTAAAATGAGGTAGACTGTTATAAAAAAAATTTAAATATTAATTAAAGAAATGAAATAAATACTAAATGGTTGAAAAATGGCGTTTCTTTTATTTTTGCCACTTTTGCCGCGTTTCTTTCGACATGCCGTATGTTACTTTATCAGATATGTATGCGCTAAAGTATTGCTAAATGCATATAAATTTAATTAGCTTTGTTCTGTTACTAATGAAATATTTTTCAATTTAAATAATAAAGTGGATTTCAAACCCGTTTATTTATTACTTATTATATGGTAGGACAGCTTCTCAAACTATATTGATGCAATTTTCTCATGTTTAGTTGTTGGAAAATAATGAATATATAAATCCCGGCAGTAATCCCGGGATTGTATGAACGATGTCCCGAAAATCCCACGGATCGCGAAAATCGAAAAAATTACCACCCCTAGTCTTGATCCTGTTACGCATATGGAGGGACCTAAAGTTTTACCCCGCCTCCGAACGGCAATTGTATTTTTATGAGCAGATTTTTTAGGGCAGAAGTACACTCGGAGGTTTACCATTGCCCGCCGAGGGGTGACGGCTGATAGAAAAAACTGTTTTTTTTCAATTTATGTAGATGACACTCGGATCAGAGATCGAACCCTATTCCTACGTAGTGGTGGTATCCACTCTACTCACTCAGCCACAGCGGGCAACAGCAACATATATACTATATATAAAAAAAAAAAAACTAAGTAAAGCAAAAATAGCCAAAACTTTTAAAAATGTCGCGTTCGTATTTATATTCTCGCCACTGTATGTCTAAGGGAACTACGATAAATTGTTTATCGGATAACAATAATAAATATCGTTGACGTCAATTGCTGTGGTGGAATATTGAAGAATTTGCTAAATATTCGTATGCAAAACTATTAAGTACATATCAGTGCACAGTGGTTCAAAACTGGAATTAACAGCTCTATTCTGCGCTGGTAATATGAAGTTTGTAACCGGTAAATAAAGTTCCTGTCAATTTTTAAAACCTTTTCGCATTCTGCGTACTCTTGTAACCGGGAAATTTTGTTACCATCTCATAAGCTGGTAACAAATTATTGCCCCGTAAAATATGCAATGCCAGGATTTGCACAATTCTTCATAGCTGAATTGCTGAATATTTTAACTGCATTACCAACGTACCTAGAATCGCGGTGACAAGAACTGGTAACATTTTTTGGTAATACAATTTTACGGTTACAAAATCTTCGGTAACGTGCAGAATAGACCTGTAACTGTTAATAATTCACCGGAGCTTTAATTTTTAATGAAAGCTTATAAAATTAGCAACAGACCAGTTGACCCATAGTTTTGAATTTTTATTTGTTTATATTAATTTTTTAAGTGAAAAGTTCAGAAAAAATAGCAATTTTGGAGAAAATCGATTCTCCTTCTCTAGTTAGTAAATGTTGCATAACAAGATCTATTTAAAAACCATTGTGGGGTTCCCTCAAATCGAAATCAAATTCACAAGAAAAATTGTTTCACAAAAAATTAACGCGAATTCTCGGCAGCTTGCGGCTTGCACTTCAATCTATCTATAATCTATCTATAAAACTGCATACCCAAATTTTTCTAAAAACTAAAAATAAAGAAATTTTCTTTTAGTGATTTTTTTTTGTAAACATAAAAAAATTTTCCGGTATAATTTATTTTTTCGTTTTGGGGGAACCCTAAAATTGTTTTCAACTAGTTTTATTACTTAACATTAACTGGAACAAGAGTCGATATTCTTGAAAATTGACACTTTTTCTGCAGTTTGCACTACAAAGTTTAATATAAGCAAATAAAAATTCAAAATTCGGACTCAACTGGCCTCTTGCAAATTTTATAAGCTTTCGTTTAAAAAAATTGATTGAAAAATTAAGGCTCCAGTGGATTATGAGCAGTATGCCAGTTTTGAGCCACTTTGCAGCGCTGCTGGCCTCTGTAGGAAATGTGAACATTTCTTCATGCATGGCGGAAAAATTCCGCAGAATGATGAGAGCATTCTTATTCGTTGGTCATTCCTAGTCGGCAGTTGGTTGGCTATCGATATTTGTTATAAGTTTTGTTATCGATGTTACTATCAATTAATTAGTCGATCTTGTTATCGATATATCTATCGATATACCGATGTCGTCGTTGGTATATTTATCGATACAGTTACCGATATTGTAATCGATATAATAATCGGCACATAACATGTGATCACACGATTTGACATTACATGACATGACATCATATGACACTAAATCACATGATTTGACATGACATCACATCACATGATTATCATACATATCGCGTCATCGCACCTCACAGCATCTAGGTGAATATTTAGATGAAGAAAAGGATAAAAGCAAAGAAATTAAAAATAAAAACAAAGATGAAGGCCAAGGTAAATTTAAACACTTTACTTTTATATGAAGAAAAGAGTATAAAGATAAAAATTAAGATACAGGAAACAGAATAATATAAATGTAATTTGAACGATAAAATCAGGTATAAATAAAGAAAAAAGATAAAATACAACCTTAAGCTTATAACATTAAATTAACTAGCCTGTCAATTTATTCACAATTTTGAACCAAAAAAATGCATATGTACATAAATTCGTTACGAGCCAACTAGATACATATGTATCGTATAATTAATTTCTCCAGTGTGGTCCAGGCGCAGTTATTTTTATTTATTTTTTTTTTGCCGTATTTAGATGCCATATTTATGTAGTGGCCAATTAGATTCGATGTTAGCTTCTTTTTGTAAAAATATTAATTTCCTTGAACAATTTCTTGAAAAAATCAGTTTGAATTTCAATGAGTGCTCCTAATGTAACATAGATACATACATGTACATCTCCTGCAACATTTTCAAATGATTTCACCAATTATTTATTAAAACATTTGGTGTTGTAGCGAAAAATTTCTAACAATTTTTGTTTAGAATTTGACCAAAAAAAAATTAATTTTAAGATACATACATACTAGGGATGTTGCGAATGTGGAATTTTAGACATCCGCGGATGCGAATGCATTATATCAGAATATGATTCAAAAATGCCCTATCTCAGACTTCGGTTCAAAAACGCCCTACCTCACTTGAAAATGTATTGAAAATGTGGTGAGATAGGGCATTTTTGAACCGAATTTTGAGATAGGGTAGGTAGCCTAAATACCAACCTACCAAATGGATAAAAACTTACCAGTTTTGGTAGAAAAAGTCCACTTGTGGCAACACTGGTACCAATCGTAATGGTTTTGAAAAGTTTTGTTTCTTAACTTAAGTATAGGAGGGTTGCCACTGTTTAAAACTCAAATTCAATTTGCCTTAAGTGAATTAGCTAAGCAAAATATGTATCACCATATGGTCGCCAAACGGAAAAGATTTTATAGGTAGTAGTTCGAAATTATTTTGAAGAGGGTTGCCACCTGCTTGGAATGCCAAATTTAGTTAACTTATACGCAAGTTATATGAAATATCAAAATATGGATGTCAAAGGAAAGAGTATTAAGAGTCCTTAGTTTCAACACTAAGAGCTGGTTCCTCCAACTCAACTTAACTTAGTTTAGCCATTTTTTGGACTTAAGTCAAAAGTTAGCCTACCTTTTACACAGCTTATAATCGATTTTGTAATCGATTTAGTTATCGATTTTGTAACCGATCTTGTAATCGATTTAGTTATCGATATTTTTATCGATTTTGTTATCGATTTTGCTATTGATATTATTTCGATTTTGATATCGACATCTTCATCGATTTTTTATCGATGTTTTTATCGAAATCATTATCGCTTTTGTTGTTTTTTTTCTTAGTGTGTGCTTTCGTTTTTGACTTGGATATGCTCTTAACCATACCACATACGTCTAAGTTTAGCGAATGTATATCCGATACAGCCTGCAGACCAAGATGAAGGCGTTGGACTGTTCCTTTTTTTAACTGAGATTTATTTTATCGGTACAGGGTGATTTGAAATTTGATGAAATTAAAAACCTGCACTAGCCGAGAGCTCTCTTCACTCAGAAACGGCTGTACGGATTTAGATGAAATCTGGCACTCGGAGCGCTTATAGCTACGGTGACCATCCGTCCTTTATTTTAAAGGACAGTCCTTTATTTTAACCCCCTGTCCTTTATAATTTTTGTCAAACTAAAGGACGCCATTTGTCCTTTATTTCTTAAACTGTCCTTTAAATAAGCTTTGGATTTTGCAGAGGTCAATTTTTAAACATAGAATATGAAAAAATAAAAATGTCCATAATTTAACAGAATGAAACCCTTCGCCAGTTTGCTTCGCACCCCACTTAAGGGTCACGAATCCTTGATAATACTGATAAGGGAAAATTTGTATAATTGAAAAAAATAATTAACTAATATTTAGACATTTTCGCAGAAAAAATACTATACTTTGAGTAAAATTCATTGTAGGCAAAAGCACAGGGAGTGTTGTGCCCTGGATCGTGTTGCACGCTAAGATTCCAGATCCACTGAAAAATAACAATAAACCTCCGCTCAATTATGATAAACGAATTGTAGCAGCAAAGGATGGCGAAGTCCTTTATAAGGATTTGGTTTCATTTTTCGGAATCGGTTAAGATCCAGTTATAGCGCCATTCGAGAAGAGGAACTTGTACAATTTAATAAAATAATTAAATATCAAATATTTGATCTCAATTACCATCATACAAGTTGTATGTTCGTATTCTAAAATCATTAGGAAAAATGTCCTTCATTTTACGTTCGTTAATATGGTCACCGTACTTATAGCCATGACTAACATTTGGAATATTTTGTAGGTTTTTGAAATTCTATTTTGGGCGTTTTAACGCCATTCGGGGTCGCAAGTAATTTATATATTGGCATTGCTGAACACAAAATAGGCTAATGCTTGTAATTTACTTCTTATACTTCTCATTTCAAAGATGTTATATAGTAATTAGAATTATTTCCCCCAAAACTTCAGGTCGTTCCATAATTCCCCTTTAAAATTGTAATTCCATTCCTATGTCGTGCGAAAATTATACAAACTATCTGTTTTAATTTAATTTTAATTAAGTAATAATCATTTCTTTATAAAAGAAGTTAAACGTGTAATAACAAACTCATCTCCCCTTTTTCATAATCACTTTGCGTAAGAATTTCCCCGCCGCACGAAACATGTGCCCAATTTGTGTGGCACTGCTGCGGGCGCCCAATGAGGCGGCGTGTGTGGATTGTTGGCGTCGTTTAAACCATTCGTAAGTTTGATTGCTGAATTTTTCAAGGAAGATCTCACTGATTTTCACCTTCTTTCCGATGCGTGGCGAATCAGCAGCGATGACACTCTTCTCGCGGCCGACCTTCTGTAGCTCAGTGACAATTTTATTGCGTAAATCGAGGAACTGTAAAAAAATCAGAAAATTTTAGTCTTGCACCTTTTTATTTGTGAAAAAGTTTGGCAATTACCTGTTCACGATGTACTCGCGTCATATATTCGGCTATGCGATTAAAATTCTCGACGAACATTTGCGAACGGCAGAGCACACGGTAATTGCTCTCGAAAAACTC
>NW_023459212.1:59193-68938 GCF_013731165.1 Rhagoletis pomonella | reverse complement strand
GAGTTTTTCGAGAGCAATTACCGTGTGCTCTGCCGTTCGCAAATGTTCGTCGAGAATTTTAATCGCATAGCCGAATATATGACGCGAGTACATCGTGAACAGGTAATTGCCAAACTTTTTCACAAATAAAAAGGTGCAAGACTAAAATTTTCTGATTTTTTTACAGTTCCTCGATTTACGCAATAAAATTGTCACTGAGCTACAGAAGGTCGGCCGCGAGAAGAGTGTCATCGCTGCTGATTCGCCACGCATCGGAAAGAAGGTGAAAATCAGTGAGATCTTCCTTGAAAAATTCAGCAATCAAACTTACGAATGGTTTAAACGACGCCAACAATCCACACACGCCGCCTCATTGGGCGCCCGCAGCAGTGCCACACAAATTGGGCACATGTTTCGTGCGGCGGGGAAATTCTTACGCAAAGTGATTATGAAAAAGGGGAGATGAGTTTGTTATTACACGTTTAACTTCTTTTATAAAGAAATGATTATTACTTAATTAAAATTAAATTAAAACAGATAGTTTGTATAATTTTCGCACGACATAGGAATGGAATTACAATTTTAAAGGGGAATTATGGAACGACCTGAAGTTTTGGGGGAAATAATTCTAATTACTATATAACATCTTTGAAATGAGAAGTATAAGAAGTAAATTACAAGCATTAGCCTATTTTGTGTTCAGCAATGCCAATATATAAATTACTTGCGACCCCGAATGGCGTTAAAACGCCCAAAATAGAATTTCAAAAACCTACAAAATATTCCAAATGTTAGTCATGGCTATAAGTACGGTGACCATATTAACGAACGTAAAATGAAGGACATTTTTCCTAATGATTTTAGAATACGAACATACAACTTGTATGATGGTAATTGAGATCAAATATTTGATATTTAATTATTTTATTAAATTGTACAAGTTCCTCTTCTCGAATGGCGCTATAACTGGATCTTAACCGATTCCGAAAAATGAAACCAAATCCTTATAAAGGACTTCGCCATCCTTTGCTGCTACAATTCGTTTATCATAATTGAGCGGAGGTTTATTGTTATTTTTCAGTGGATCTGGAATCTTAGCGTGCAACACGATCCAGGGCACAACACTCCCTGTGCTTTTGCCTACAATGAATTTTACTCAAAGTATAGTATTTTTTCTGCGAAAATGTCTAAATATTAGTTAATTATTTTTTTCAATTATACAAATTTTCCCTTATCAGTATTATCAAGGATTCGTGACCCTTAAGTGGGGTGCGAAGCAAACTGGCGAAGGGTTTCATTCTGTTAAATTATGGACATTTTTATTTTTTCATATTCTATGTTTAAAAATTGACCTCTGCAAAATCCAAAGCTTATTTAAAGGACAGTTTAAGAAATAAAGGACAAATGGCGTCCTTTAGTTTGACAAAAATTATAAAGGACAGGGGGTTAAAATAAAGGACTGTCCTTTAAAATAAAGGACGGATGGTCACCGTAGCTATAAGCGCTCCGAGTGCCAGATTTCATCTAAATCCGTACAGCCGTTTCTGAGTGAAGAGAGCTCTCGGCTAGTGCAGGTTTTTAATTTCATCAAATTTCAAATCACCCTGTACCGATAAAATAAATCTCAGTTAAAAAAAGGAACAGTCCAACGCCTTCATCTTGGTCTGCAGGCTGTATCGGATATACATTCGCTAAACTTAGACGTATGTGGTATGGTTAAGAGCATATCCAAGTCAAAAACGAAAGCACACACTAAGAAAAAAAACAACAAAAGCGATAATGATTTCGATAAAAACATCGATAAAAAATCGATGAAGATGTCGATATCAAAATCGAAATAATATCAATAGCAAAATCGATAACAAAATCGATAAAAATATCGATAACTAAATCGATTACAAGATCGGTTACAAAATCGATAACTAAATCGATTACAAAATCGATTATAAGCTGTGTAAAAGGTAGGCTAACTTTTGACTTAAGTCCAAAAAATGGCTAAACTAAGTTAAGTTGAGTTGGAGGAACCAGCTCTTAGTGTTGAAACTAAGGACTCTTAATACTCTTTCCTTTGACATCCATATTTTGATATTTCATATAACTTGCGTATAAGTTAACTAAATTTGGCATTCCAAGCAGGTGGCAACCCTCTTCAAAATAATTTCGAACTACTACCTATAAAATCTTTTCCGTTTGGCGACCATATGGTGATACATATTTTGCTTAGCTAATTCACTTAAGGCAAATTGAATTTGAGTTTTAAACAGTGGCAACCCTCCTATACTTAAGTTAAGAAACAAAACTTTTCAAAACCATTACGATTGGTACCAGTGTTGCCACAAGTGGACTTTTTCTACCAAAACTGGTAAGTTTTTATCCATTTGGTAGGTTGGTATTTAGGCTACCTACCCTATCTCAAAATTCGGTTCAAAAATGCCCTATCTCACCACATTTTCAATACATTTTCAAGTGAGGTAGGGCGTTTTTGAACCGAAGTCTGAGATAGGGCATTTTTGAATCATATTCTGATATAATGCATTCGCATCCGCGGATGTCTAAAATTCCACATTCGCAACATCCCTAGTATGTATGTATCTTAAAATTAATTTTTTTTTGGTCAAATTCTAAACAAAAATTGTTAGAAATTTTTCGCTACAACACCAAATGTTTTAATAAATAATTGGTGAAATCATTTGAAAATGTTGCAGGAGATGTACATGTATGTATCTATGTTACATTAGGAGCACTCATTGAAATTCAAACTGATTTTTTCAAGAAATTGTTCAAGGAAATTAATATTTTTACAAAAAGAAGCTAACATCGAATCTAATTGGCCACTACATAAATATGGCATCTAAATACGGCAAAAAAAAAATAAATAAAAATAACTGCGCCTGGACCACACTGGAGAAATTAATTATACGATACATATGTATCTAGTTGGCTCGTAACGAATTTATGTACATATGCATTTTTTTGGTTCAAAATTGTGAATAAATTGACAGGCTAGTTAATTTAATGTTATAAGCTTAAGGTTGTATTTTATCTTTTTTCTTTATTTATACCTGATTTTATCGTTCAAATTACATTTATATTATTCTGTTTCCTGTATCTTAATTTTTATCTTTATACTCTTTTCTTCATATAAAAGTAAAGTGTTTAAATTTACCTTGGCCTTCATCTTTGTTTTTATTTTTAATTTCTTTGCTTTTATCCTTTTCTTCATCTAAATATTCACCTAGATGCTGTGAGGTGCGATGACGCGATATGTATGATAATCATGTGATGTGATGTCATGTCAAATCATGTGATTTAGTGTCATATGATGTCATGTCATGTAATGTCAAATCGTGTGATCACATGTTATGTGCCGATTATTATATCGATTACAATATCGGTAACTGTATCGATAAATATACCAACGACGACATCGGTATATCGATAGATATATCGATAACAAGATCGACTAATTAATTGATAGTAACATCGATAACAAAACTTATAACAAATATCGATAGCCAACCAACTGCCGACTAGGAATGACCAACGAATAAGAATGCTCTCATCATTCTGCGGAATTTTTCCGCCATGCATGAAGAAATGTTCACATTTCCTACAGAGGCCAGCAGCGCTGCAAAGTGGCTCAAAACTGGCATACTGCTCATAATCCACTGGAGCCTTAATTTTTCAATCAATTTTTTTAAACGAAAGCTTATAAAATTTGCAAGAGGCCAGTTGAGTCCGAATTTTGAATTTTTATTTGCTTATATTAAACTTTGTAGTGCAAACTGCAGAAAAAGTGTCAATTTTCAAGAATATCGACTCTTGTTCCAGTTAATGTTAAGTAATAAAACTAGTTGAAAACAATTTTAGGGTTCCCCCAAAACGAAAAAATAAATTATACCGGAAAATTTTTTTATGTTTACAAAAAAAAATCACTAAAAGAAAATTTCTTTATTTTTAGTTTTTAGAAAAATTTGGGTATGCAGTTTTATAGATAGATTATAGATAGATTGAAGTGCAAGCCGCAAGCTGCCGAGAATTCGCGTTAATTTTTTGTGAAACAATTTTTCTTGTGAATTTGATTTCGATTTGAGGGAACCCCACAATGGTTTTTAAATAGATCTTGTTATGCAACATTTACTAACTAGAGAAGGAGAATCGATTTTCTCCAAAATTGCTATTTTTTCTGAACTTTTCACTTAAAAAATTAATATAAACAAATAAAAATTCAAAACTATGGGTCAACTGGTCTGTTGCTAATTTTATAAGCTTTCATTAAAAATTAAAGCTCCGGTGAATTATTAACAGTTACAGGTCTATTCTGCACGTTACCGAAGATTTTGTAACCGTAAAATTGTATTACCAAAAAATGTTACCAGTTCTTGTCACCGCGATTCTAGGTACGTTGGTAATGCAGTTAAAATATTCAGCAATTCAGCTATGAAGAATTGTGCAAATCCTGGCATTGCATATTTTACGGGGCAATAATTTGTTACCAGCTTATGAGATGGTAACAAAATTTCCCGGTTACAAGAGTACGCAGAATGCGAAAAGGTTTTAAAAATTGACAGGAACTTTATTTACCGGTTACAAACTTCATATTACCAGCGCAGAATAGAGCTGTTAATTCCAGTTTTGAACCACTGTGCACTGATATGTACTTAATAGTTTTGCATACGAATATTTAGCAAATTCTTCAATATTCCACCACAGCAATTGACGTCAACGATATTTATTATTGTTATCCGATAAACAATTTATCGTAGTTCCCTTAGACATACAGTGGCGAGAATATAAATACGAACGCGACATTTTTAAAAGTTTTGGCTATTTTTGCTTTACTTAGTTTTTTTTTTTTATATATAGTATATATGTTGCTGTTGCCCGCTGTGGCTGAGTGAGTAGAGTGGATACCACCACTACGTAGGAATAGGGTTCGATCTCTGATCCGAGTGTCATCTACATAAATTGAAAAAAAAACAGTTTTTTCTATCAGCCGTCACCCCTCGGCGGGCAATGGTAAACCTCCGAGTGTACTTCTGCCCTAAAAAATCTGCTCATAAAAATACAATTGCCGTTCGGAGGCGGGGTAAAACTTTAGGTCCCTCCATATGCGTAACAGGATCAAGACTAGGGGTGGTAATTTTTTCGATTTTCGCGATCCGTGGGATTTTCGGGACATCGTTCATACAATCCCGGGATTACTGCCGGGATTTATATATTCATTATTTTCCAACAACTAAACATGAGAAAATTGCATCAATATAGTTTGAGAAGCTGTCCTACCATATAATAAGTAATAAATAAACGGGTTTGAAATCCACTTTATTATTTAAATTGAAAAATATTTCATTAGTAACAGAACAAAGCTAATTAAATTTATATGCATTTAGCAATACTTTAGCGCATACATATCTGATAAAGTAACATACGGCATGTCGAAAGAAACGCGGCAAAAGTGGCAAAAATAAAAGAAACGCCATTTTTCAACCATTTAGTATTTATTTCATTTCTTTAATTAATATTTAAATTTTTTTTATAACAGTCTACCTCATTTTACATATAATTAACTGCATTTAAATGCGCATTTCAAAATTGGTACAAAAATTATAAATTTTCAAACTTTTTAATCAGCATTTTTAGAAAAATTTGTGGTACGCAGTTTTATAGCCCATTAAATTAAAGTAGGATAAAATGCAAGTTTCATGCATTTACAAAATACCATTGAGTTTTAGGAATGTTTTAAACCATGCTGGTCATTTTCTTTCATATAAATAAATTGTCGAACATACTTTGTAGGGGAAAAAAAGGCGTGACACCCATAGCAAAAAAAAATATAAAAAATCAACTTTACTTTTAGTCACTTGAAACTTGCACTTTATCCTCCTGTAATTTAATGGGCTATACTTATAAAATTTCGTACCTCGAAGTTTTCTAAACTTTATGAGTAAATAGATTGATACAGGTTGGAACAATAACAATTGAAATTCAGCAATCAATATACTCACTACACTACGGGCCAGATATAGTAAAACTGCGTTTTTGGTTTCAGAATTTGTTTTATAAGAACTTTATAATTTCAAAGATAGGTTAAATTCTAAAAATTATTTAAAAAATTCAGTGCAATGTAGAATATAAAAAGGGGTACCAAAAAAATCTGTAGTATTTACAAAAATTAAAATTGTTTGGATTCACAAGAACGAATAGGTATTGAAAATGCCATTTTAATCAATTTTATTTTTTTAAACTAATAAAGTTAGAAGGACTGCATATAATTTTTTCTACAAAAATATTGCAAAATTGCAAAGTTATTCAAGGATAAAATCTTTAAGGACAGAGTTTCTTTTTAGTTTTATACTTATACTGTTTTCCAAAGTATATTGCACTAAATTTTTTAAATCATTTCACTGCATGTATTTGACCCATGGCTTCGCCAATATATTGATTGATGTAAAATTGCTTGTCACACGGTGTTATGTGCATGTATAATTAGCTCTACATTTATAAAAAAAATAGTATTTAAATATTAAATGAACAAAAGAAATATAGCAAAACCTGGTTAACATAAGCCGTTTCTATTATTGCCACCATTGCAAATTACAAATCCCGATTGAGGGATTAACTGATCTGGGCGGGGTTGTTGTTGCCGCTACAAAAACAACAACAACAACAAATCCCATATCTTAAAAAAGGCCGGGATTCCGGGATCCCGAGATTAGCATCCCTAATCAAAACACATCAAGACCGAAAGAAAACAATGTAGTAATTTTTTGTTTGACACAGTTTAGGCAAATACAATTTTTTGATAGCGAGACGTGGGCACAAACTAAAATCCGAATTTTGTACTCACGTCTACGGTATCATGCTTCAATACGTAGTCACCAAATCACAAAAAAATCGGCCAATTTATGGCATCGTATATCAAATTCTTTTGAAAGTAGTACTGGCGCAAACTAACTTCAAAGTAAGCAATCGAAAAATAGCTGGTTGTTATAATAAAGTTTATTTGATAATTTGATTGTACGTGACCATTGAAATATACTGATGTGAGTAGCGAAAAACCTTCGCATACATTTACATAAATGTAAATAAAACAGAAAAACGCCTAGTAAGTATGCACTTAACTTCCTTATTTAAAAAAATGTACCTCTTATCAAACCTTTATGACCCGATATGCGTGTGTCATAAATGTTTCATAACACCGCTAAAATCCATTAGACTAATCGGAATGTCCAATATTGCTTCATAAAGATAGCAAAGGCGAATTAAACGAAACAAATTTCTCGACGCCCGCAGACACCGCTTAGATCCACAATCCAATCTGAAAAGCACTACAATCAATCACTTGCCTATCACGTAAATTGCAAATCGATATTACTGATAGCCAAACCCAAGTCAGTTTGAAGACCTTAAAAATGACCCACAATAAATTTCTTTTGAGTATTTCGTTTCTTGAGCTGCGGCCGTTTAGTTCACGAAATGATCCACACTAAAGTTAAACTGAACGTTGTCCTTTTGGCCACATTGGCCCTAATTGCCTCATCTGTATTAGAGACCTCAGAGGCATCAGTAGCTCATCTGCCGCCGCAGGACATTGAAAGTCCAAGCGATCATATCGTTGAAAAAGAATCAGGAATTGATTATAGCGTGCGTGCTGATGGCAATTACCGCTTGCCAAACAACACCGAGCCCATACATTACGACATCGAATTGACAACGAATGTGCATAACGGTACAAGAAATTTTACCGGCAAAGTTCAAATTCTGATAACGGCTACCGAGGACACAAGAACCATTGTAGTACATGCGCGTCAACTTGAAGGCTTCCAGGCCACCATTAAAAAATGCAAGCCAAGCAAATGCAATTGAGTATGAATTGAGTTGGTCATACGAATCCGAAAGGGAATTCCTTAGTCTAACACCAGTAAACGCAAGTCTTAGCCTTAACAAAGATACCAACTGGACTTTGACTATTGCGTATAATGGCCAATTGCGAACCGACGCTGGAGGATTTCATCGACTTTCCTACACTGACGAACTCAATCAAGTGCAGTAAGACAATAAGAAATGCATAATGAAATCACATACATATATTGGTCTAATTGCTAAAAATAATTTGTTACTTACAGTTATATGGCAACAACACAATTCGAATCCACAAATGCCCGCCACGCATTTCCCTGTTACGATGAACCAGCCAAACGCGCCACCTTCACAATAACCATCAAACACGATCCTTCGTATAGTGCAATATCCAATATGCCGATAAACGAAACCGCCAGCTCGTAAGCATACAACTTTAAATTTAGTGTTATATAAAAATGTGTTACCTTAAAAATGGTCTCTCTTTGCAGAACTGGTGTAACGGTCTTCGATAAGACAAATGTGACTGTCTCCACATATTTGATTGCTTTCCATGTGTCCGACTATGAATGGTCTGAAGGTGTGTTGCATTCACTGCCACACCGGCTCTATTCGAAACCGGGAACTGTTGACAATCATGAATTCGGTCTACTCTCGGGTATATTGATCTTACAGCGCTTGGCCGAGTACTACGATGTGCCTTTTGCGCTGCCGCGAATGGTGCAAGTGGCAATACCTGGAAAGGGTGGCGCTATGGAAAATTGGGGATTGGTCACTTATGGTGAAGCGTACTTGCTTTACAACAAAAGTTCATCGACGTCAAGCACACAGAATTCCATCGCCAATATCATCGCACATGAATTCACACACCAATGGTTTGGCAATCATGTAGCAGTTAGGTGGTGGACATATCTGTGGCTCAAAGAGGGTTTCGCGACACTCTTCTCATACCATGGCGTAAATGAGGTGAGTTTTTTTTTATTGGTAATCAAAGCGGATAACGAATGCTATGCCACTTCTTATCACCTCTCTAATACTCCAACATATTTAGGTTAATCCCGAGTGGGACGTCTATCAAATAATGCATACTAACAACTACCAATCGGCGCTTATTTATGATGGTAGTGGTAGCGTGGTGCCCATGACCCATTATGCGCAAACACCCACCGAGATTTCAGCTCGGTACGGTACCTCTTCTTATGCCAAACCTTGCTCGGTACTTTTCATGTGGCAGCATGCTCTCGGCGATTCAGTATTTCGTTCCGGTTTGAACAAATATCTAACTCAGAAGTAAGTTTTCATATATAGTAGTGCTTTACTTGTTTATAAATTTCGCTTAAATCTTACTCAAACCACTAATGCATTCTCCATGCAGCGCATTCGACTCTGCCGAGGAATGGGAGCTTTTTTCAGCACTGCAGAGTGCTGTTGATGAACACCAACTCAGCATTCCCGCGCGCATAGACGTTATGTTCCCCACATGGTCACAGCAATCTGGCTATCCACTACTAACAGTTACACGAAATTACAGCTCCAACACGTTCACGATCACCCAAACTGCTTACAATGATAACGTAAACATTACTTCGGACAAAACATACTACGTGCCATTCAACTATGTTGCCCGTTCCAAGTCAGACTTCCGTAATACAACGGCTTCGCATTACCTTCTCAATACCAGACAAATCACTATCACCGACCAAGAAGTTGCCGCTGATGATTGGTTGATTTTGAATAAACAATCCACGGGTTACTATCGCATTAACTACGATGAACAAAACTGGCATTTAATTGCTGATGGCTTGGTAGAGCAACCCCATAAAGTACATCACCGTAATCGCGCTCAGCTTATGTACGATGCTTACAGATTCGTCAACAACGATCGATTGGACATAAGCATTCT
>NW_023459212.1:0-58793 GCF_013731165.1 Rhagoletis pomonella | reverse complement strand
TTCTATGTTTTTACCTATAAGGCAGTGGCCTGTTAGATATTAGAGATTAGATGTTAGAGCCGCCCGTAGTTCCCTCGCAGCGACTCCCCCTGCGCTATTATTTGCGGCCGCTTGTCGCCTTTCCCCACAAGATCCATGCCGTTAGACCCCCCCTATCCCATTGAAGACTGGCTTCGCGGCCGTTCCAGCATTTAATAGGCACCCAGGGCTACAGAGGTTACCCCAGAGCCGTTCCTGAAATTCCCTCCAAAGGGCTAGAAGGAGAATTAGGCACTGCCTTTCCCCGATTTGGGAGACCCAACTCGATTTCACTATCCTCAATCGAGCTTTGTAGTCACTATAAGGTCAAGTGTTGTCTATAAGAACGGGTAGGATTGATTGACGCCTTAGCCTTATCTGGCGAAAACTCAGTGCCAGACGATGGGAGGGGCGACTCAACCGTTGCCTACAATAACCAACTTAACGGCAACATGATCTGAACGTACTTCGAGGCCTTCCAGGGTTTTAATGCGACGGAGACAAGTCACGGCATTCTTCTGAAAGCCATTTATGTAGGATGCCCCCCCCCCCCTTCCATATATTCAGGTTACACTGTGTGACGCCATGGCGAGATTAAAAAAATTATTATGACAATCTCATGTTAAAGTTGCCGTTCGTTTTGTACATAAGAACCGTAACTAAGACCATTGTTTTGTTTTTGTTATCGGTAAGTCATATAGCAAGTACCGGTACTCTTGCCTGCAGGGTATAAACATTGCAATTTAAGTTTTATCAAGTACGTGCGTAACTGCGAATGAAAAGTGCAAGTGGAATGCATACATTTTTCATCATATCTTGAGTCCATAGTCAACAAACCCAAGTATACAGCAATGCGGCATTTTAATTATTATTATTTTCAATATGTACTTATGTATGCATGTACATAAGAAATTTGTTATATTGTCATAAGTCACATTCATCACACAACTTTTCTTAACATCAACTACCTTTTTTCGGGTCCTATACAAAGTTTATAGGGTTTCCCCAATCAATGGCAATCTCACTTTTTAATCACGTACGTGATTATGACGAAAGGAAATTGAAGGTAATTTACAGATGTATGTCAATAGGTCCCTGAGATATTTATGAACTTTTTTATGTACACTTGTATGTGGGTATTAACTATTATTTTCACGTAATCAATACATACATATGTATATGTATTAGGGTTATGACTTTTATTATTTAGATTCAAAAGCCAAAAAATTACATTACTTTGTTCGGATATAAAAAAAAGTGTCGCGCATTACAGAATTTCTATTTTTATAAACTCAAATAAAATCGACATCGCTCGATGTTTTTATTTCACTTGAGAATCCCACATAAGGAATAGAAGTAACGAAAATAGCGTCACAAAGTTTACCATACAGGTTTAAGGTACGAACGCAGGTCAATAAAGATGCATTTTATGAAAATCCAATTCTAATACAACCAATAGTCTCCACAATCATTACGATTTATTTGTCAGAACCTAAAATATGGCCAGTAGTGTACTCCATTTATTAAGTTTTTTTCTTTGAGCTATAGTTTGCAAATTATTGCGAAATTTCCATAATTTTTAACATAAAAATTTTGCCATAGGATGCTTTGAGGGGTCAGTCCAGAAAAAATTTGGTACATTCTGGTTAACGCGTATCTTAGCAAATACGCCAAAAATCAGGTGATTTTCTGATAAAATTACTACTTTTCTTAAATTTAATTCAGCGAAAAACACATAATTTTTATCGTGCTTTCACGGCATACGTATGTCTTAACAATAGCTTTGAACTTTTGCTTTTATCTGACATGCATTCAAAAAGCATCTAGTCTTGCCTGGTAAGGATATAGCCAAATAGTCGATAAGGTAAAGGTATACATTTTCAGTAAAAGTTTTTTGATCTACCTTTTCTAAATGTCCTTGTGCGCGACATGTTTTTAAGTCTTCAAAAAATTAGTATGTTTCCCGAAGCTATCTACCAAGGGGTATCATATGACATAAACATTTGCAAAATTCAAAGAAAGTCATAACCCTAATATTTATAGTGCTTATCACAATTATATGCCACCCACATATTGACATGTTATACTCTAACAAATACTTTTTGCAATATTCAAATAAAAGAAACCAAATTTCGTAAAAATTTCGAGTTTTATGGTTAGATTTCTTTGAAAGATTTTTAGTATGATGTTTTTAGTTACCTTCAAAAAAAAATGATTTGTAAAAAATAAACGGAAGTCTTAGCTACTTTAAGCATAGTTTAAAACTTGGCTAATTCCACGGTGACGGGTGTGATATTTCAACTCACATTTTAAGGGTTAATTCTTAAACTGTAATACAAAATTCTTTAAAACGAGTATTTTGTAATAGGTTTCCGAGATATACACAATGCCTGGAATAAAAATTCCAAAACCAATTTAATCCGAACGAGTTATCTGAATTTTAGTCACTGTGACGGGTGTGAAGAGTACGCAAACCAAATTAACTACTCCTTACTTGCACCACAGTTTTTCTGCTAATTATGTCTTCTGCTTATGGTTTTAAATAGTTCGTTGTATAGTTAAATAAACATTCTCAACATTTACGCCAAAGTTGCTTGCCCCTATTGGAAATTATAGATTATATGTTACAAATTAAACTGTGACGGGTGTGACTTGACTTTGTGACGGGTGTGACAAGTTGAGCATGAATGCATAAATACACATTATTAGACAACTAAGCTAACGTTATTTCTCAAAAAATCGGATTTTACGAACGCATACAAGATTCTGCCACCTAAAGGCGGGATAGTCCTTGATCGGACTCTTCTTCGCCATTGTATGTCTTAGTAATTGTAAAGTACCTTATTTTTAAATAGTATGAGGCTATTACCTGTCAAACCGAGGCCGTTACCTGAAAAAATCGTTTCAGATACTTTTTTTGCCCTGACAAGCGAAGTAATGATATATTTTTATCCGTGACAGCATAGCTTAAGTTTTCCCATCGCTCGAGCAACATATCTTTATGATTAGCTTTATCATCGCTGATCACAAACAGATATATGACACATTTCAGATTAGCTGATAAGTAACGGTAGCAGTCCCTAGCCGAATTTATTGAAGTTTGTCAAACTTTAAATTGTGACGGGTGTGACATGTGACGGGCGTGACCAACATAATCGGTTCTTTTTTCGAAAATAAAAGCATATAAATACTTAAAAGCAATTCGCACATATTTCCCTGTGTCATAGCGTTACTTTCGTCAGCTTTTTTTACACTGTCCAAGATGTGTTTTCCTTCAAAAAATAACTATTTTGTGTATCTTGTGACGGGCGTGACATTAAAATATGCTTTTCTTCAATATATAATAAAATATTTAGTACTTGCCCGAAAAATTTGAAAATTACGCCGTTACAATGCTAACGAATTTGTCTCTCCACTGACGGTTTAAACAATGCAAAAAAGGTAATAGACTACGAAAATCAGTCTTGTAAATTTTGAAAAACATTAACCTCTCATATGGGTTTGTAAAGTAAAAAAAATATCTGATTTTTAGATAAATTTCAGAATTTTGGCTTTCAGTCTTGAAAGTTAGATTTATTTACTATTACTTACTGGAAATAATGCAGTCATATTCTTTAGTTTATTTTCGTTTCATTCGGTATCGATTACCGTGGAATGAGCCACTTGCATTTATACTGTTTTTGTGAAAGAACAAACTATGTTTTCATAAAAAATTAAAAGAAGATTAAATAATAACAAAATTTATAGACAAAACTTCTGAATATTTGGGCGACGTATAATTGTGATTTGCGCTATATATTTATCTACTTGGAATCAATGTTTTAGATTTATTTGTTATCGATTTCGCGATGAAGCCTCGAACTCCGATAAGCGATACGCAATAAATCTCTTCTAGGTGCATACCGTATAGCAACACGAGCTCTTATTTGCGAATGAATAGGCGAATTATAGACTTATAGGTTTCTAGTTAACTCACTTATGTAGGATTTTGCAAGCAGAGCTGGGGACTTTATGATAACGATTACATTTCACTTACGATGCTTAATTGTAATCCTTAAATTATATACGATAACGATTACTTTAATTGCAATTATAACATGCTTGATTGCGAATACTTTAATTCTAAGGATTAAAATTCAACGAAAGTACCGTTTCTGCAAACCTCGTTATCCGAGGTCGCTCAACCTCCGTAATGTCTGGTTCGGGTCAGTTGGGCGTCAAATATGGAATATTGAACAAAGATAAGAATTTATATACATAGGTTTTTGTTGTCGCTGAATCCGAATACTTATGGGGATCAG
Organism: Rhagoletis pomonella; assembly: GCF_013731165.1. Lineage (NCBI taxonomy): Eukaryota > Metazoa > Arthropoda > Insecta > Diptera > Tephritidae > Rhagoletis > Rhagoletis pomonella. Next base: position 54,474 of record NW_023459212.1, on the reverse strand, counting down.
GCCAACGTTATTTAGAAGTCAAATTAAAAATAATTGTTTTGAATTTTCAGGATTATTCAATGAGTTTTTTCCTACCTAACCTTTAAATGACCACGAACCTGACGTTCGAACCTCGGATTCGCATTCAGCGCGTCGTAGAACATAGAGATATAGTTGTTTGGTTTAATATGTGGAAAATTTTTTTTGTAAGCCTATGTAATTATTATGGAATAACAAAAGAAAAAGTGTTTAGTTAAATGTTTTGCGTTTATTGTAATGTAAATAGTTACACTAATTTAATATGTAAGTGCTATTGTGATAAAAAAGATATGTATATGTATATGTATGTATAATTTCCAGTCATATGTAACTATGTCTAATTGTTGTGGGTATTATGTTTTGTTTTTTTTTTTGCAATAAATCAGACTCCCTGATGAAGGCGTGAAGTACGCCGAAACGCGTAGGAGAAAGAGGAAACACAGTTTGCCTTTTTAATATACCGGCCGGAAAGCTCTACCAATGACCCAATAGGAAATTTTAACACTGGCCTCAAAAAACAATCAATAAGGACTTACATTGGTAGAATTATAGCAATTTCTCCTCTGAAAATATATAGAGAATCTAAATTAATTAGTAAATAGTAGCGTTACAAGACGAAAATTGATAATCGAAATTTATAGATCTAACAGCAGAACAAACAAACGCCTTTCGAACGCGTTCAAGTCTTTTAATGTGGTCCCCATATAAGAGTAGCCCATTAGTAAGTAAAGTCACAACCTAGCCTTCGACTGAAGGCTAGTAGAGGATATGACTTCGCGGGCTCTGATGTAATTTAATTGGCTGTGAAACAAAGGTTCGGAGTAAAAAACAACTCCAGGGTCGGTGATTTCATTAAAACTAGTTAGCCGTTAATTACCAATAAAATAGGAAGTATTTGAACTGTGAGCTCCGACCTACGAAGCCACTTTTCTATTCGTTGAACTTAGCTGAGCTAAAACCCTATTTACAAGATTAGTTAGACCGATTCTGGAATACGGTTCGGTGTTTTGGAATCCAAGGTATCAAATTTACTCAGACAAGATAGAATAAATTCAAAAACCATTTCTAATTTTTGCTTTAAGAAATTTCCGTTGGGTTTCTCAATATAACCCTTATACGGCCTTATACGAGTCGATTAAAATTTATTAATCTTCCTACACTTGTCAGTCGCAGGGAAATGCTTGCTACAACTTTTATGGTTGAATTACTGACAGGCTCACTTTCAAGTCCGCTTCTTATGGGTGAAGTTAGCCTTAATGTTCCCTCCCGTGTATCAAGGCAGTTGTATCCCCTATTTTTGAAAACCGGTAAAACTAATTTTGAATTACACGAGCCACTGCTTTGTTTATGCCAGGATTTTGACTCTCCTTCCAGCATATTTGATATACATATATGATTTGCTTTTCAGCATTAAGAAAGCGATACTATCCTCTCTCAATAAAAGAATCATTAACACATACTACGTTTATGCGCATATATTGTTTGCAAATAACAATTTGCAAAATCGTAAACTTTGTCGTATAAACCCTGAGTTAATTTTTTTTATTTGCAAATAACTAAATTACGCAAATAAGTTTCGATTAGTGGTACTATTTGCAAATAAGCACAAGACGCCGCCATTCTTCAGTTTGTTTTCTTTTTCGATGGTCATGTTATTGCCTTTTTATAAGCAGGCAATATTAAAAAAAGAATTTTTCACCGTCAAATAAACAGTGAGCTAGGTATTTGCAAATTATTTTTATTTGCAGGTGACTTACGTATAAACGTAGTAATAATGACATAAAACCAGCTGATGAATTTAGTTCTTTAGCTGAACAGTTTTAGATCTCGACACTTAACAAACTCCTGCCTATCGTGACTAAGCCCAAAAAATTGAAAATATTGGATCCGTACGTCATGCGGACTGCGCCCCTCGCGCGGATGGGCAGGAATGGAGGGTAAAAACCGTTGGGATTATTATTATTAAGTTAGCTCACCCCACTTAAATTGGTGTTGTTTTTCCCACATTTTCATTTTTATACCCTACTACATGCGTAGAAATCAACTAGATTGCAAAAAAGATGTTTAAAATAGCGTAAGGCTGTAAAAGGGGTGTACTTTCAAAATCAGAAACAAAACTCTTTGCTTGTGCTTAGTCTACCAAGCTCATATCATTTCGGAAGGAACACATCTTGAACATTTGCCACTTTATTAAGTCCATATGGACATGGCATCTTTGTAGGCATGTAAGCCAGCATTTCGCTTTGTTCTGCGGATCTAATTTGATTTGGTGATGCTAATTAGAACAATTTACTACCTACTGTTTGAGTTCCAATAAACTTTAGAAATCGCAAAATGTTACTCTGTGGCTCAAAGTAGTTATAATTATTAATTGATATTCCAACTCTGTTGTTCCCAAACAGGGTGCTGAGCGAAGTCCTTCTAAGGTATGATATCGGAAAAGAACAGGTTTCTGTATACAAAGAGCAAAGCCATAGCTCGTCAAAAACATTAACGCAAATCTTCAACTATGGGCGAGACCCCTTTCCAAACCGTTTAATCTCATGTCCTTTAGATCCTTACAATGAAAATTTATTGTTTCACCATTAACACTTCTCAATTGAGACCTAATTATCACCTGCGTAGCCTTTGTTTATAAATTTCACTAGGAATTGCTATCAAGGTGTTCTGTTAGACCCCATTAGACCAGGCTAATGGCACTTTAACCTACCATCATTATATGTATGTTGGTCAGGGAAGCCAACTCGTGGGGAATAACGCCTACATGTACATAATTAAATTACTCCAGTATGCTTTGCTGCAGAACTATATTTCAAATTTCCTTTCGAAAGCAACTACCTTGTTCCTTACTTCTCTGGGGAAGTGGTATCCTGGGACCTGGGTTCTTAACATTTCCATACTCGTGTTTAATAATACCTTTCCTCTGCCAAAGCCATATCTGGAAAAGTCTAAGAGAGTACGCTGGGCTGTCCGATCTATGGCTCGTGGTCTAGAATCACCACTGGTGCTCTCGTCGGACATATGCGCATCATAATGCATACACAGGCCAAGCGACTGCCCATAAGTATGTGTAAGTAGACCAATTAAATATCCACTCAAGTATCATAATGTATTTTACACATGTGTATGAATATACTTAAATAAAAACTCATTTAGTAAAACTAGTTCGAGGGTCATATTTATTTAAAAAGTATGTCACATATACATAAGTAGATAAATGAAAAATAATAAATAAGATATTTACCAATCAACTTACACGCCACTCTTAGATATACTTTAAGATCGTTTCAATATATATATATATATATATCTATATGTATAAAGCCACAGCGACTTCCTCTATATATGTATGTGTGTAGATAATCTTCACAAAACGTTTATTAACATGGTGAAACATTGTGTTTTCAAGAGTCCAGTCGATCACTCGAACATATTCCATTTATATGTATGTACTTCAAATTTACGATGGGTTTATATATGTATGTACATATTTATGATATGCGCGTATATAATCAAATAAGTATGTAGCAGCGTCTTTGAAACAATCGACATCTGAAGCATTTCTAATCAAACCCTACGGTCATAAAAACCTACACTTACAAATTAACTTATGACTCGAAGATAACAATTTCCAGCTCTAACTTAGCAATCTTAAAAGGCTATTCCTCCGTTCGGAGCTGAACATTTTGTTAATTGTGTTGCGGCCGCTTAGCTGATCGCGTAATGTATCGCAACAAAATGAACCTGAGTGTTGCAGTCCTTTTGGCCACTTCATTGGCCTTCATTGTATCCTGTGAAGCGGCAACACACGGCATTCCACCGCTCTTTGGAGAGAATCCTTCCGCACGCATCGTAGATGGGAAAATTGTTGCCTCCGGTGCAGCGCGTGCAGTCCTGGACTATCGGCTGCCGAACACAACCGAACCTGTGCACTACGACGTCGAAGTGACTACGAATGTGCACAATGGCACAACGGCATTCAATGGTACAGTTAAAATTCAAATAAACGTTAACGAAGATACAAGAATAATAGTTTTGCATGCGCGTCAGCTAAGTAATTTCACGGCAACTATTTCAAACGCTTCGGTAACGGGAGGACAAGTTCAAGCGTTAAATATCTCATATGAAGAGGAACGAGAATTTCTCAGTTTGACGCCAACGAACCAATCGTTAACGTTCAATAAAGGCAGCAGCTGGCTTCTGACCATCGCCTATCAAGGTGAATTGCGTACTGATAACGGTGGATTTTACTTATCCACCTACGATGATGACAACGGCACGGAACGGTGAGTGCGCACTGGTTTTATATCGCAGGCATTTTTTTATATGCAGAATTTCGTATATTCCGTACCTTCAGGTATATAGCAACGACGCAATTCGAGTCGACCGATGCGCGCCATGCCTTCCCTTGCTACGACGAGCCAGCCAAGCGTGCAACATTCTCCATCGTTATTAATCATGATCCCTCATATAATGCCATATCGAATATGCCTTTGGATGAGGAGGCGAGCAGGTAGAGTGCATTATTATCTTTTGAAAAAAATAAATATATGTAAAGCAATGACATGTTCCTTTTTTCTCATTTAGACCCGGCTACTCTGTCTTCCAGAAGACGGTTAATATGCCCACTTACTTGGTAGCGTTTATTGTGTCTGATTTTGAATATTCTGAAGGTGTACTGTATTCACGCCCACAACGTGTCTACACACGACCAGGCACTGTAAGCGGTCAGGAATTCGGTTTGGTTTCCGGTTTGTTGCTGCTGCAGCGACTTATCGAATACTATGATGTGGATTTCGCACTACCAAAAATGTATCAAGTAGGCGTGCCAGATTTTGCAGCTGGTGCCATGGAAAACTGGGGTTTAGTTACATATCGCGAAGAATATATAATATATAATAAGAACACATCCACAACTAGTACACAAACAAATATTGCCACAATCATCGCACACGAATACTGTCATCAGTGGTTCGGTAATTTGGTAGCCATTAAATGGTGGACGTACCTTTGGCTTAAGGAAGGCTTCGCCACCTTGTTCTCCTGGCAGGCAACCGATGCGGTAAGCGCTTGAAAGGGATATTTTACTAGCTTAAGGCTGCTTTTATTTTCAATTTTGTTTTCTTTACACCGACTAGGCCTATCCTGAATGGGATATCTATCAGTTGTTCCTCACCGATGACTATCAACGTGCACTTACCGCCGATGGTACAGGTCTAATGAATCCAATGAGTCATTATGTGCAAACGCCATCTGAGATCTCCAGCCGTTATGATTCTATTTCGTACTCGAAAGCCGGCTCGGTGCTGTATATGTGGCAGTGTGCGTTGGGCGACGAAGTATTCCGCCAAGGATTAAATCTTTATTTGACTGAAAAGTAAGTTTATACACAGGGAAATCTATGCAAAGATTTGTTAAATTGTTTTTGGGTTTTAACATAATTTAGCTCCTTTTGGGTTTGTATTATCACTGCAGAAATTGGTTAGGATCAGATACTATCAGTGAATTTTATTCAGGGAACGAAAATAATCATTAATATGAAGGATTTTTATTTTCAAATCATTGCAAAATCCTTATTTTTTATTAATAGCTTGGCGATCATTTTAATCGTTATTTTCCGATATTTTTTTCGATTAAAAATAACCGTTATTCTATGATTTTAATTTTTCGGATAAAAATAATCGATATTCTTGGACTTTCTTTCTATCATATTATAACTTTTTTTTATAACTGTTTTCAGATTTCATTTTTTTGATCACATAAGATTTAAATCCTTCATAAAACCCCGATGTCTATTATAACGGTAAAGAATGATCGAAAATAATAAAAGTCCAAAAAACGGTTATTTCTGATCGATAATAATTAAATCCACAAAATAATTATTAAATTATGATTTTTATTATAAAAATCAAAACGGTTACGGTCCCTGATTTTACTAAATTTTAATGGATTCGAGTCCGCCTATCTCCTTTAAGAAATCTCTAGCGAGAAAAGGGCTTATAGCTAGCAAACGTAGAGTAATCTTAAATTATGATATCCATGCTTTTTTCTCGAGAAAACACTTTTTTATGTTTCGAAATTCATTGATCTCAGTTCTTATCACCCTAACGTACTACCCTAATGTCAGTAAATTAAAACTCTCCCAAAGTCATTAAACTTTTGCCAGGAAATTATTTCCATTATTCCAGTAGTACTATTTAAAAATATATATATATTAAATAATGTACGTAGGTTTCAACGAAAAATTTAAAAAAGTGGCTCTCCAGGTTCAGCAAAAGAATTCCCCAAGTTGCCTTACAAAACTACTTTAGACTCGAAGGTGCACGGCATATTATTTTCCTGTAAGTGGGTGCGGTCTAATGTATATGGAAGACTACAAATGACTTCTTATAAAAAGGCTTAAGAGAAATGAACTACAAAGAATGTTAGGTGAATAGGGTTAGCTTGGAGCTGCCGGTTAGTAAAACCACAATTTTAGTTGGCTTTAAAAGTTTTCTTTAAAACCAAATTGAATTTTTATGTCAAAGACTTTTTTCATTACTTCTGCTTTGCATTTTCCCACAGTCAATACAGTGCTGCTGATGAATGGCAGCTCTTCGAGGCTCTTAGTATTGCAGCCGGTGCACAAAATGTTCCGCTTCCAGCGACAATGGCCAATATGTTCTCAAGTTGGTCGCAACAATCTAGTTACCCACTTCTCACCGTTACACGTCATTATGAAAATAACTCATTCACCATTACACAAGAAGCTTTCTACGATAATAGCACCACAACATCGAACCAGACTTGGTACATTCCAATTAATTATGCACACAAATCAAATCCAGACCACCGTAACACTACCGCCTCGCATTATTTGTTGAAGACAAAAGAAATTCACATCACCGACAACAATTTAGCCGCTGATGATTGGCTGTTACTGAATAAACAGTCCACCGGTTTCTATCGCATCAATTATGATGAACGTAACTGGAACCTAATTATTGATGCGCTCAAATCCAATCCTTATAGGTTTCATCCACGCAATCGCGGTCAGCTTATTCATGATGTCTATAAGTTCAGTTCAACAGGACGTCTCGACCAAAGTACACTCTTCAATTTGCTACAATATCTGCCTAATGAAGATCAATTTGCTCCTTGGTCTACGACTTATTCGGTGATCAACACATTAAACAGATATCTGAATGGGGATAGTGATTATAAAAATTTCCAAAGTTTCGTAGCCTCTTTAGTATCAGACCTCTTCGATAAGTTGGGTGTGAATGATGCAACTGGCGAGCAACATCTGGTGAAATCTATACGTAGTATCGCCATTAACCTCGCCTGTTTGTCAGGCATTGAAAGTTGTCTAGAGGAGACGAACAACAAATTAAGGGCGCTCATTGAAGACGGCATCGCAATCGAACCAAATCTACAATCGCAAATATATTGCAATGGTCTACGTCAGTCCGATGATACAGTATTCGATTTCGTTTTTAACCAGGTATTGCAGTCCAATAATCAGGCATTCCGTCGCACACACATCACTTCATTGGGCTGCTCGCAGTCGGAGTCCCAATTGCGAAAATTCGTAAACAGCTCAATTGATACTTCAGCCGATTGGCGTACTCAAGAGCGCATCACTTTACTCAGTGCAGCGTACTCGAGCAGCAGTACCGGATTGCTGGTAAGCATTGATTTCCTCAGCGACAATTGGGAAGCATATAGTAATTTGAATCCCGGTTTCGGTGGAGATAATCCACTCAATACAGCCGTGGTTGCCATGTCCAGCTATGTAGTTAATGAAGAGCAAAGACAAAAAGTGAGTAAGACGTTGTATAGCAACTTTTATGAACCAAAATCAATATTTTTATATACAACTTTTTTAAAATTTCTACAGTATTTGGATTTGGTGGATAAGGTGAAGGATAGCGATAAGGTGCAATCCAATTTGGAGACTGTCGTCAATACGAACATTAGATCCAACTTTGAATGGTTGACCAGAAATCGTGATCCGATCATGCAGTGGGTGAACAACTTCACGCGCAGTGGCAGTGCCACACTCAGTGCTTCATTGTTAACCGTCTTTACCACGCTGACGGTTGCATTGGCGCGTTACTTGTAGAACTTGAGCTTAAAGCCTTCTAGCTCTTACCAATTGTGATGTGATAAATTTTTGGTGGAACATTTTATATAACAAAATTGAAGTAGAATAAAACAAAAAAAAAAACATAAAAACTATTACAAAGTAACTTAATGCCGATGGAATGAAGTCCCTGCCCTTTTACGCAAACTTCTCAGCTCTAAGAGGGGTGGGCTTTATGTTCGCCTCGAGCTATGGGCACACCTTTATTCTAAAAAGCTTCGAGTTACTGCCGATTCGAAGAGGCCACTGCACGCCGCTTGTGGGTCCGAGAGGATCTTTAACCACCTGTGGGTTCTGTAAACATATTTAGGTATCTGCAAAAGAGGAGGCTTCAGGTTGGTTGTTCTCTAGTGTAACACATTTTAAAGAGGTTAAAATCTATTCCGACAGCCAAGCAGCTATCAAGGCTCTTAGGTCCTTGTTGGTTCGTTTGAAACGGTTAGCGATTGTTTGACTTTCTTATCGACTGCATCGGGTAATTACGCTATTAAACTCATTTGGGTTTCGGCTCATAGCGAAATTTCGGATAACTGCATGGTCGATGAGCTGGCAAGGCAGGGAACCCTTGACGAATTGTTCCCGGTAAGAGGAAGTCTGGGTGCTCCTCTGACCTTATGCGGTCTACTTCTGGACAGAGGGGCGATAAATCGGCTTAGCGTGCGGTAAGCGAAGACCTTGGCATGTAAGGTGACTAAATCCATTCAGCCACGTGCAGACCGGGGGCGGCCAAGGAAGCTCTTGAGACTCAGCAAGTTATATCTCTCACTACTGGTGGGAGTTCTAACTGATCATTGCGTAATAGATACGACTGAAGTAAGACTGAATATCATCGATGACCCTTAGTGCAACAGGTCCATGGAGGATGGGGCGGTAGAATCAACTTAACACCTGCTGCTCTGGAGCACGTCGGCTCGCATTTCTTCCACACTCCCGTTGAGCTTTCGCGTGTGAAGCTTCGTGGTGAGCACGGTCATCGTCCTGTTCCTTCCCCCTCTGTTTCTACCCTCTTGCTTACCCTGTTTTAAACGAGTTCAAAAGAACTTTTCGACGCAATACCCATTATCCTCTGAGTATCGCTGAGTATTATAAAGTGTGTGTCTTTTATAAAGACTTGGACTTCACTATGCATATCTGCTCAGGTAGATTCTAGAAGAACTTTGAAATAATTTCCTTTCAAGACTTCACTACTTAAATATCTGCTAAAGTGGAAAAATCTATATTTTTTGTATTTAAATTTTTTTATCTTCCTATTGAACGGCATTCTTTTGGTAGCACGTTCCGAAAAATCCTACTAGAAAATTATATGTGCCGCTGTTAATACATAATAATTAATAGTAAATATGTACACCGGGTAATTTTATAAAACATTTTCGTTATGCGATAGTTGAAAATTTTACTATTCCGCCACTCGAAAACGACAAATTGGCTTATCTCTGTAGCAAAGGTAATAAAGACTTACCCTTTATTATCTTCTGATATTTTTATTACAGCTACATAGTTCGCTTGCGATTTTTACCTGATTGTGAAATTAATGCAACATCGACACGTTTGCCAATAATATCTAATAATAATAATTTATAATTCCTTATCGGAAATATTGATAACAACTAGTATCCCAATCTAGTTATTAAAGAAATAATATTTGTGTTATTTGCCACACGTGACCAATTTTAACACATATATAAGCCGATTCTTAGAAATGTGAATGGTTACTTACGACATGGATTTCTTTTATGCCCTATAATGTGTCTCAGCAGGTACAGTTTCGCCAAATCTCTGCAAAATTTATACAATTATATGTATAAGTGTATGTACACATGTAGGGAGTAAATACATCCTTCCTTGTTATGCATAGCCCTTTCAGCCGCTTTAGTAACTATGTGCAGCTTACATTTTTTTTTTTTTTTCTAAACCAATTGTCACAATATCAGAAATACTGCAAGTTTAGTTTAGTTGGGTAGATGCAAAAAATACCACTATAAATGTGATCCATTATTAAAATTTTACACAAAATCACACACTTCCACAATGAGATGTTTCTCAAAAAACATAGAAAATCAACTAAAATATTTTTGGGTTTCAGTAAGATTATAAATTGATTTCTGGACACTGTCACATCCGACATTAGAATGTGGTCATCGATAGTCGATAGTCACAACCATCGATAGTTTTGATACTATCGAAAATGTCGACACTATCGATAGTTTTGATTGAAAAAGTCCAAAAATTAAATATAACAACTTTTATTGAAATTGAGATCAGAATTGCTAATATATGTCGATATTTTTGTTAAGGAACAAAAGTTTATCAACGATTTTTGGCTCCAAGCAGCATCTGCGCTCTGAAATATGTATGTTACTGAATAATGTATGTATGAGTGAAAACTATTGATAGTGATTACAAAACCATCGCTGTTTTCGATAGTCAAAAACCATCGATGCTATCGATAGTGCCATCGATACTATCGATAGTGCCATCGATAGAAGTCACTCTGTGCATCGCGCAATTTGACTCATTCACTTTGTCCTAGTTCACCAACAGACCCCGCCTATACTGTTAGTTCGAGGCAGAAAAATAAGCGTCCCTCCTTTTGAGACTGATAATATCGATGTCATGGCTATACTCTAGCGATTGTACGTTTTTAAAGGAAGTGCTACCTGAACGGTTCAGTACTGCAGCTCTATAATCTTCTCACTGTTTTATGTATATTAAACGGCTCGTAGAGGTCCTTCCCAATTCTGATGCAGTGGGAGTATTGCTGAGGCAGAGATTCAGGCCTTATGGCGATAATTAAATAAGATGTGTAAGGAATTTACAACTTCAAATTTGGTTCTTATGAGTCCCAATCACTTCACAGACGATGAGATTCAGCCTCTCTCGACCTATTAACTGATGCTTAGAAGACTGCTCCTTTTGTAATTGGCACATATGGCAAGTTCACCTTTCTGGTGAATTGGGCAGAGTACACTTAGTTCCAATCGGCAAGCATGCTTTAGTCCTACCATATTCTACAGCTCATCGCCATCGCTCAGCTGACAGACCAACGCCTCCGGCTGTTTTGATATTTTTGAGTAGCGCTTCTTCTACTCGAATTTCGTAATTTTCGAGAAGTGGAACTTCAATTTTATCATCATCGAATGGAGGGTGCGAGTCGTCGTGTTCACGGGAAGCGTTAAAGAAATATTTCCTCTATAACTCAAGTGTGCTGTGAATATCAGCCACCAGCTCTCAGATCGCCTTCTTACAGAAATCTACCCCGGTGTTAAAACATTTATTAAGTCCGATGCACGTTCTGGTATAATATTTTCCGTACAAGTTTTTAACTATAAATTCAATATTCGATAAATAAGTAATAAAACTTTATATTTGCGTTATTTCCTCAAAAAATGGAGTATATGCCAATCGAATTTCACAAAAAAGCATCAAATATTTTCTTCGTATGCCTTGAGTCACCCTACTGTATATAGCATACATACGTAAGCGCGAATAGTTACTGCAAGCAATTTGTCTCATTCATAAATTACAATTCTTTATGTCAAAGGGATTAAATATATGGCCACACGACATATGTATATATGTATCTGGAAAGAAACCACCCTGCAAAAAATTGTGAGACTAATCTCTAAAGAGCTTCTTCCGAGACTACTCTCAATCGGGTAAAATTGGGCATGAATTAGTCGCAACTAGTCTCATGCGGGTATAATTGGTTCATCCCTTACGGGTATAATTGGAGATCAATTAGTCCCCGACTTATCGCTAACGGATACTATTAACGATTTAATGATATTTACATACCTACTCAATGAAATTTTATGTGCGGCGTTGGGATGGAGAGAGAAACAAAACTATTAAACCCGGGTCGAATCGCAGCTACCGCAAATTTTTATTTCTATTTTGTAAAATTGAGTATTCGCTTTTTATACCCGTCCGGATTAGTCGCATTTTTTGCAGGGCAATGAAACTTTAGACAATAAATTTATTGCTCTATATGTATGTCTACATAATAACAACCCAGAAATAATTTTGTCAAGGCCTTCCCTCTATAAGGTATTACAGAACTGTTCCTAAGCAAGTGCAAAGTACATCTAAACATCATCCCTAGAATGGTCCAATTTTTGTGTGGGGGAAAAAATGTCATCCCCCATATTTATAATATCTATAACAACTTTAAATTTTCCACTGTAACCAATATATGGTGCTCAATGGCCTTGAAATGCGCTACTGGATAGCTGTGAAACTGGTTGCCGTGACAATTGAAGGTTCTGATATTTTTTTAGATATGTTTTTAGGTTGCTTAACTAATGGTTTGATTAATATACGTACAAAATACTTCTAGTATAAAATATGAGAATCATGAGCATCCTATAAATTTATACTTAGAAACGTAAAGTTTGGTACTAGCACCTCGTTTGGCAAGAGGAAAAATTTTTGAAGGTGCCCCAAACCCTATCTCGGAAAAAAATTGTTTGCACCACTCTAATCATGTAAGAATTTTGGCATTTAAAATAGCGGACCCAATATGACGACCAACTTTTATAATTTTTTCGTTTTCACGACAAACTGATATACATAAATGGGGAGTTTTCGAGGTCGCTGATTTCGAATCTAGTAATAAATTGGCGACCAAATTTTATAATTTTTTATTTTTCACCAAAAACTTATATATAAGGAGGGTTTTTGATTTCAATAATTTCAATTCTGATGTCGATTTTTGAAATTCAAAATGGCGAATTCAATACGGCGTTATCGGAAAAAAATGTTGTTTAAAAATTTTTTTAGTTTTTGCTAAATACATATATGTATATTTCTAATTATGGCTGCTTCAAATAAAATATTTTCCCTTTATATATAATGCTGTTTTCGCTTCTACTGAAAAACGTTACCTTTTCATTGCCCTCTCAGCACAATCAATAAAAACTGGGCAATGAAAAGGCAACATTTTTTACCATGCTAGTCCTCATGGGAGAAAAGGCAGCATGACAAGGCAGTGCATGGCAACACAGTTACCATACGGATTTAGGGCCGGTTTTTCAATGTCTTGTTATCACTACTTTTCCGGTTAAACATCATTACCGATGTTTTCGACATCATGTATACAACATGTGATCGATAAAGCAGTCGTTGTATTTAAGCGGAGCTTCTAAATACAACCGGCCCTCAGATAGGAATCCAATTCAAATTGAACATGAACTTATTTGAAATGGTATGTTCACTGCATTACCGACGACAAGATGGATGTCCATGCTAGTTAGTTAATTAGTTCTGCAGGTCCCAGATCCGATCCTCGGTTGGAGCGATTGCCAACAAATTTTTTGTGTTTATTATTTGTTTTATTTTTTTTAGTTTTATTTGATTTAATTTAATTTTACTTTGCTTTCTTTTCGTTAGTTTTATTTTATTTCAAATTTTTTATTTTTTTATTAGTTACTTTAAATTTTTAGAGTTTAATTTTACTAAAAAAGTCAAAAACAACTTTAAAAAATATACAAGTTATAATTGAATCAATAAAAAAATTAAATGAATATTTTACTGACCGTGGGATTCGAACCTACGACCTCGCGGCTCGTTAATCCGCATTACTGCCGTCTGTCAAGGTACAATTTTGATCATATCAATTGCACCGTTAATTTGGATCAGCGTTGCCGTCTGTCGTTGCTTTTAGTCATTAAATGGTAATTTTTTTATATTTTACTCTAGAATTTCAAACTTTGTGTACGTACATAGATCCCAAAACCAATAACCACGGCTTGCTATTTCTTTTCCGGTACTATTACCTGTACAATGTGCAGTGGTGTGGAGACAGTTTTATTTAAAATTTTGTGCAGAGAGAAGGCTACCAGAAGAATGTTGTAAGGTAAAGAAGTTCTCAAAGATGGAAGTTAAGTGGAACAGTTCAATGGTGCGCTTTGCCATTCAGCTCGTTCCGGATGCTATTCACTGCATTGTGCGAAACTCGAGTCCGAAAATTATGCGTTCAATACAGCTCGTGTTTCAAAAAGAAGTCGGACGTTTTCATAATGTTTCCTTGTTTAGGAATGTTTGTAACGAATTTGTCGGGGTGAAAATTCCGAGCACAAAATACAAAGTTATGAAAAAATATTTTACAAATACATGTGTATGTATGTGACGTAACAACTGAATATTTATGTGTTGCTTTCACAACAGATCGAATAATATATGCGAAATAAAGATGCTGTTTCGGGGCTAATAAATCTTGGCTAATTCTCTAGCTTTTGTGGAAAAGTTTGGAAATATTATTTTTTGTCCCGTATTCGGCTGCCATAAATGTGGTCACCGTACTTATAGAGCACATTCACACTCACGAAATTGCTCGTATTAAGCTATTTTAATAAAGAAGTCTTAAAGTAAAACCTCTTTTCTGCAAAATCATTTATATGGGAATTATAGCTTATAATAACCCGATCTTGGTCATTTTCACTGTAAAATTTCTGTTGATAACAAGTGAAAATAGTGCGAAATTTTAGGTTTTAGCTGCATAAATAAAGGAGTTATAACACAAAATTTCATATCTGAAAAATCTGTAACATGTGAGCTGTATGTCGTAGTTGTCCGATGTTTCCGGTTTCGGCAAATGATTAATACATTACAAAAAGGCACCCGCTTACCAAATTTAATTCGGATACATCGAGAACGAAGGGATTTTTTTAGGTTCACGTTCATTTCGGTATGCTATTTTACGGTTCTATCTCTTCTTCTTTTTCTGGTACTTACAAATATCGGACCAAGCTTATAATACAACTTCATACTTTATGAAAGGTATAAAAACTCGAAATGTTGTGTGTGAAGTGCAAAAATTGCAATTCAAAGTTTTGCACGAAAAAAGTGATAACACAATCGGTCAATAAATCAATTGCCATTATCAATTGATGCACTATTAATTGCACTAGATTAGTCTTAGGGGGTTTTTAGTGACGCGATGAAATCATGCTTATTAGTATATTGGCGGTTATAGAAAAACAAAAAAGAATTTTGCGTCACCTCATACTGGTACTAAATACATACCAGCACTAAATATTTTCATTCTCGGTGAGGGCTTGAGGCCTAAAAAATGCGTGCTTGCAGTGGCAAAGATTTCGACTTGATTTTAGAGCACGATTACTGCTTTTGCTGTATAGAGCGTGAAGATCTTGTAATGTGCGGCGGCTGAATATTCTATGTAAATAAGACCGCACTATCTTACAAGCAAAAAAAAGTTCACCGTACACCCCTCAGCCTACAGAAATTTTTCAAAGCAATTTCTAAAAATTATTTTTCTACCGAACCTAGGTGTCCGCGGAGGTGTAATGGTTAGAAGTAGGCGCTACCATTTCGCTGGGCTTGGGATCGACCCCAGTTTCCGACTTACACCAACAACAAAAGAAAGGAAAAAGTTGTTTCTAAAAGCGCGGTCGCCGCCCATCGTCAGGCAATGGCAAACCTCCGAGTGTATCCTGCCACGAAAAAAAGCTTCTTATGAAAATACATTCGCCGTTCTGAGTCGACGTAAAGCTGTAGGTCCCTTCCCTTTGTGTGACAACATCACCTACATTTGTCAATAAAACATTTTTTCTTAATTAAAATACATTCACAGGAAGTTCTATGATTTTTGATGAGATTAGATTTACTGATATAAGAGTGGTAAGAACTGAGAACTGAGAAATGGGTAAATACTAGAACGGCATACTTGAGGTCAATGAACATTTTAGCAGAGAAAATTACCTCCTAAGACAAATGCATCAATCAATTGCCGTGCAAAACTACTTAAGACTCAAGAGTGTACGGCGAACTTTTTTCCGTTACGGTCTAATGTTTATGTTTATGTTATGTTTATACAAAAAAAAAAAAAACCTGCTAATAACACCTCTTACAGTATTCATGCAGCTCTTCAAAGTAAATGACGAGTATATTAAAGTATTTGAAAAGTATTAAAAATTATTAACTTGGACTTGATAATTAAGTAGTATGCAACTAAGTATTAAAGTACGCTCTGGATGGCTAAGACGTTCGATTTTATGACGTAGAAGTTTTGATGATGACGGCTTATGTAAATACTTATATACAAGTATCAAAATGAATGAATGAGCTTTATGACACTGTATGCTTAAAATTAACGATAGCGAGTGTCCATAGTAATATCGGGCAAAATACCTATTATCTCAGAAAAGCACTACCTAATTCTTTGACCATCGGTCTGTGCTTATAAACTCGAATCAGCTGGAATGAGTTCGAAGAATTTTTGCCCCTTAAATATGAGCGCTTTTTTATTTTATGTATGTATTTTTTTGCGATCTTCCAGAAACCACAAAACCTAACAAAATACTTACGAGCTATGAGTTATTAATGGTGCACACTCATTTTCCAATTTCAATAAACTTTAAATATCTATGTATGTATGTATGTATGTATGTACGTTGTACAACCTATGCATTTAAACCGGTGGGCATAAGGTGCAATAAAAAAATGGTTTTGCACGCAATCAGCTAAGCAAAGTAATGAAGTCAACGCTGGTATGCTGATATCGAGTGGCTATGATTGCTCACGATAATACATATGTGCATACATCCATACAGAGCGTGGTTCTTGTCAGCAATAGAGATAATTGTCCTTATCATTTGTAATAAAATTTGTTTTAAACAGCAGATAAGCGATTAAGTGGCCTAACTATAAAGGTCTTTGCTGTCATATTGAAATGCCAGTTTAAGACATTTAACCACCTCAAACTGCAGGTTTGGTGAAAACATATACATAGATCATAAGGTTAGCAACTCAAAGGATGTGTATAGATACAAAGGCGGTGAATTGAAATACTTAGTGAAAATGTGGGAAATTTAAGTTCATACATATTTACATTCATATTAAAAAATTTCGAAACAAAAGGAAATTTTACTTATATGCCAATAGTGACAAATAGTGAATTTGATTCAAGAGCGTATTGTCACTACAAACGAATAAAGGTGCGCTATAAAGTTTTGACGGCGAAAAAAAAACGCGCCCAAAAAAGTTTACGAAAAAAGACGCTTAAGGAAAACTTTGGCGAAGAAAGACGCGAAATCTAGTTGTTTACGAAGAAAGAAGCGTAAACATAGATTTATACCTGACCAAGACCAAGGACTGTCACTTCAGCATCATTCCCTAAATACGCTTTGGGGAATTTACATGCTGCTACACCCGCAAATATAGTCGATCGCGAAAGTAAGTTTACGGGTCTTTCTTCGCCGTCAAATATTTTAACGCGTCTTTCTTCGCCGTCAACTATGTTTAGAGTCTTCCTTCGCTGACTTTTTAGAGTCTTCCTTCGCTGACTTTTTCTTATGCGTCTTTTTACGCGGTCAACTTTTGAGCTTGCGCCTTTATTCGTGTCTAGTTACGGTATAATTTATGTGCAAAATGTGTAGTATTGGACAGCCGCCGTTGCCGATTCTTTTCCTACCAATCAAGCCGGTTGTGGATTAATTCATACCTAAAACCTTATCAAAAAAAATTGTATTATTGCAAAACTTGTCGCATAATGTTTGCATTGCAGCTGGCAATAGCATTCAAGAGCATTTCCACAACAAAAAACAAAAAAACATTTTTCGGCCTCATTATTAGGTGCAATCCCGTATTCTTCGGACTAAAACTAGTAAAACTGTCAAAAAATAAAAATTCGCTCAGAGCGAGAGAGTAAGATTGAAAAGTACGGAATCGCTTTCTAGTAAAAAATGGTAACTTCTGTCAACTTCAACATAACCTCAAAATTTTGGTTGTAAATTTTTGCTGATTTCGTATGTAAACACACTCAGCTCACACATGCAAATAACCAAAAATGCTTTCAAATTTATTAGAATCCACTTAAACAAGTAATTAAATACTTTTCAACACGAATTAGCAGAATGCACTTTTCTGTTGTTTACAATTTGGTTTCCAAACACACATTTACCAGAATTTACCATCAAAAAATCTTCCAACTGTAACTGGTAGCTTCTGACAGAGAGAGGACCTTATTTACTCTCTTTTTGCCCTCTCAATAGTCAGTGAACCGAGTACGAGATCGATTTCCATCGATCGTACGGGATCGCAACAATTTATTATTAAGGAGACTACTCTATTTAAACCTTACAGCTACGACTGTAGGGATCCGTGACGATATTAAGTCGCACTGCGTGGGTTCCTAAGGGGCAATGTTCAGTCAGTACAGCTGAAATAATCGAGAGTAGGCTCTTAGGCAGCAGGAGAGGCTTCCTTGACCGCCTGCGATCAACATTCGGCCGAAAGAACCTCGCAACTTTGCATTGCAGTATTTTTTCCCAGCGTTCGCCAAGCTGACTGTAATCCCATCGCGCCAGGAGCGCGCCGCACATTGCCAAGGGAAGGGAACTATGGTCTCCCTCTCCGAGGTGATCAATAAACACAAAACGAAAACATACCATTATTTTATGTCTTTACTTTAATCTTAGTATCGTTTTCTCAAGTAGCTTTAGAATTTATCCGCCCAAACACCCTTTTTTTAGAACAAAATTTCGGTTAGCGTGGTTCAAAGTTATGCGGTAACATACATAAAATAAAAATAGAAATAAAAATAAATTTAAAAAATATTCCTACGTATTGATAATCTTCTCCTTTTTGTGAAGTCTGTTAAAAATACAAAAAAAAAATATAGACTTTACTAAAAACCTATCGTGAAAGATTTTCGTTCAGGTTTTCTTTTTTTTTTTAAGTAATTTCCTGCAGTGGAAAATTTTCCTGTATTCAGATATCAAATTAATCAGGGTATTCATATAAACGCGTAACTGCCTCGTAACTGTGTAAACCTCGAAAATAAACCGGATTTCCGTACAAAATTTAACAATTTTACGAGGTTTACGTGGATATGAGGCTTTTATGCGTTTAGATGAATTGCCCTAATAAAAAATCTTTGTTCCATTTTCAATAAAATAGATATTTAGAATCTGGTGAAATAAACTACGTGAAATCCCGCTTTGCTCGATTATAAAAATCGGGTTTAGTCGTGATTCGAAAAGTGTCCAAAATTATTAAAACCAAAAAACTGTTGAAGCCGGGTAAATCGGTTCCGTGGAGCATTGGAAAAGTCTTTCCATCAGGATTTCCAAGTATTCCTAGCTAGATTCGGCTCATGAAACATCTGGTTTGCTGATATTTCGGTTTAACAAAGTATTCTGTTTTGCCTTAATGCCTTATTTTTTGTCTTTATTGCTTCGCAGAAATTCTGCCAGCAACAGCAGGCTGGGGTTTAGTCTCCTGGGATGGCGTTTCCTGTCGCATCTGGAGACAGTTTGCCTAGACAATTACGAGACTGTTCTTGGTGTTCAGAAATTAATTTCGCTTAACTAGGTTTTTGATACCCAAAGCAGTTAGTATGCCGGTTATCGAAGTTAGCGCTCTTAAAGTTAAGTGCTTAATTTACTGCTGTGACTAAGATCATTTCAGTTTGTAACTTTAATTCCATATCATAAAAATCTATAATCAAAGCTACGTTTATAGCGTATGATTATGAAATGCTGACGTTTGTAAATATTTCAATCAAATTTATGGTATATTCGATTAGAGACCTAATAAATATTTCATAAATATGTATATACACATGTATATACCTTTGAACATAAGGAGCATCACGTACTATACTAAATAATTTATAAATGAATTCCGTTTTGTCGTATAATATTTTGGCGTCTAAAAAGAAAATAGTTAGACGAACAATTTCCCAAGTCATACTAGTAATCATACAAAGGCACTGCTTCGCGTGCTCTGTTCCCTATATCGAGGTATTATATTAAATACAAGCTATCTGCAATTTCCACTTATGTATGTCGTTGGTCCGAAGAATTTTTCATCGAATTGCATAGTTCCAATTAACATCAATGATGACAGTTAAGTCCCAGATGGGTTCTAAAAATAGAATATTCCGTTTAACTCTATATTCGCAATGGTTCCAAGAATATGGTTCTCTGAATTTACAATGATTAACTATAAACGCCTCCTAATTTTTCAAAAAAAAAAAAACGCTTGTTATTCTTGTTGTTGTTCTTGTTATTTACGATATAGGGGCAAAAAATTGCATGAAAAATGGGTTTAGTGGCCCGTACTACCTCGCTGGTGCATTCAGTTCTGAAGAAATCCTATCATTGACCAAGTTTATACCATGAAATTCCTCTGAACTGTAGAATTTTGAAGAAAACAAATCTAAGCGTTCGTTTATTTTAAACGCGAAGTCTTTGCACGCCTTGGTCGAGCACTTAATATCAATATTGAGGGCTCACATTTTCTGAGATTTTTTTATAGCTATTTCCCACAAAATTTCGATGTTGTAGGGAAAAAAATAGCCGCGAGAAAAGAGCCCTAATACATACATATATTATCTTTATATATGAATAGAAAAATGATTAGTACAGAAAAGCTACCAAAAACTAATGATCGTCAATTTAAGTGCAGCTAGAAACCCCTAATTTTCAGATTTTTAGTAACTGTATTGATTCATTGATTTATATCTATTCATTATTTTTTTTTTAGAATGTCCAAACTGTACCTCATTGCCGCGGTAGTGGCACTTTTAAACGTTCACACGCTCGCCGCCCCCTTCGAAGAACTCAATGAAATAACCGGTAAAGCAGTTGCTTCCGATGGCGAAGACTATCGCTTACCATTTACGATTCGTCCATGGAATTACACACTGAAGTTGACGCCATACCTGCAGGAAAGCGATGGCAGCAAACGATTCACATTTGATGGTGAAGTTACAATCCAAATCAATTCAACCGAAAATACAAATACACTCATTTTACATTCGAAAAACCTAAACTATACAACACGCGAATATTGGTCTGAAACTAACCTCACTAAAATTAATTTGGGCGAGGGCACATGGAATAATGTAACTGACAAATTGCAATATACATTGGCAACGCCCATACAAGCCGGCATAACGTATATTTTACATTTTGTCTATAATGGCACCATGGATGATGATATGCATGGTTTCTACCGCAGCTCCTATGTGGATGCCAATAATAATACCAAGTAAGTTAATATTTTATGTGATTGTCAAAGGCTCTCTCTGGCATTTATTTCATATCACTGATAGGCACTGCCTTGCCCGCGGGCAAAGCTCCTTAAGCTTTCTGTACATTATGTATAGGCGCGAGCAGAGTAAAAGCTCTCTCTACCCATCGCTGTTTTATACGGCTCAACTAATACAACCCATTAACTTTTACAAAATCTTTTATTTTTCACCGCCCCTATTTATAAAAATTCCTCTGCATGGTATGCGTCCAATTTCACATTTATAAATAACTTATTTTGCTTACAGGTGGATTGGTTCTACGCAATTCCAAACGCACCATGCGAGACGTGCCTTCCCCTCGTTCGACGAGCCGAAATTCAAGGCCACCTTCGACGTGACAATCCGTCGCCCTAAAACGTTTAATTCTTTTGGCAATACCCGTATTTTACGAACAGACAATTTTACGTGAGTTATACAATACTTAAATTTGTCCAGTGAGTGCTTTCGCTTTAATTTAACGAAATTTAATTTCCAATATTGCAGTGATTATGAGGAAGACGTGTACGCACCAACGCCACGCATGTCCACCTATTTATTGGCATATATCGTTTCCGAATTTAAGCAACGTAAAAACGACAAATTCGGCGTAATTGCTCGCGAAGAATATTATGATCAGACAGAATACAGTTTTACTGTTGGTCAAGAAATTTTAGATAAATTGAGTGACTACTTAGGCATTGATTATTATAGCATGGGCAACGATAAAATGGACATGGCTGCCATTCCCGACTTTTCAGCCGGTGCCATGGAAAACTGGGGTCTATTGACCTACAGAGAACGCGCATTACTTTACGACTCAAACTCCACAACGCTAAGTGCTCAGCAATCTATTGCCGCTGTCGTTGCTCACGAGCAGACCCATATGTGGTTCGGTGATTTGGTGACATGCGACTGGTGGAGCTATACATGGTTGAATGAGGGCTTCGCACGCTACTTCCAATACTTTGGCACACATATGGTGCGTATTGAATATTGTGCCTGCAGTTATTTATTGTTAAGAATTTCGTTTTGTTTTTTATCCTGCAGGTTGAAACTCACATGTCGCTGGATCAACAATTCTTAGTCGATCAATTACAAGTGGTAATGAGCATGGACTCTACCAATAGCACCAACCCAATGAGCGATGAAAACACTCACACGCCTTCGGACTTGAGTCGCATGTTCAACAGCATTTCATACAACAAGGGTGCGAGCATTATCCGCATGGTTAAATATGCTATAGGCGAAGAAAATTTCAGAAAATCGTTGCAAACTTACTTGGCGAAATAGTATGTCTTATCAAAACTTGTATAATGCAGTTCAGTTTTTCATTTGAGATTTCATTTTTTCTCGCTTAGCAAATACAATAATACCGTTCCTGCTTATCTTCTCGAGGTTTGGCAAGACTATTGGCCTGCTGAAACAAAACAGTATTCAGAAGCCGTATTCAACAGCTTCACCACTCAAGTGGGCTACCCGCTCATCACTGTAAAGTTGTCTAGTGACAAGAGTTCTTTCCTCATCAATCAGACCCGTTTCCTGCTGAGAGATCAGAGCACATCAGACCCTAACTTACTATACACCGTCCCAATTTCATATACGACCAACATAGAAAGCAACTTCGAAGACACAACGCCTAAATTGTATCTCCCTGCCGCGAAATTAAATGTAAATGTGGATCTGCCGAACAGCGTAGATTGGCTCATTGTTAACGTACAAGAGTCTGGCTACTATCGCGTTAACTACGATGAAACTACTTGGCATGCCATCCATCATGCCCTAACCTCTGCAAACTACAGTAATATCCACCAGCTGAATCGTGCGCAAATAGTCGATGATCTGCTGAATTTGGCGCGTGCTCATATTATCGAGTACGAATTGGCACTTAACGTACTCGAGTACTTGGAGAGCGAAACTAATTACCTGCCATGGACTGCGGCCTTCAATGCCTTCTCTTACATCGGCATTCGTTTGGGCAGCGACACTGAAAGCTTCGCTTCGTACATTCTCGAACTCACCGCAAAAGCCTATGAAGAGCTCGGTTTTGAGCCACGCAGTAATGATACTTCACTGGATATCTATAATCGTGCAAAAATTCTCTCCTGGTCCTGCAAGTATGGTCGTGAAGATTGCATTCAAAAGTCAAAAGAACATTTTGCCAAAATCAATACGACAGCAGTGCCTGTGAACATACGTTCAGCTGTGTACTGTAATGCTCTGCGTTACGGTAATGAAAGCGATTACGATACACTGTTCAACAAATTTTTGACCAGCACGTCTGCAACTGAGCAAACGCTGATCCTTAGCACACTGGGATGTGTTACGGATAGTAAACTCATTGAGAAATACTTCTGGGCCATTGTAGGCGATCAAATTCGTCGTCAGGATAAATCGAGCGCACTAAGCAGCCTGTACACTGAAAACAATGAAAATGTGGAACCTGTCTATAAACTGGTTACTGAAAACTATGACGCACTTGCTGAATCGTAAGTATTTTCCTTCTCTAAACATATACTAGGTACTATTTATATATACATTGTTTTTTATTTTCATTCATACAATGCTGGAAAATCTGCCTACTTAACTTCTAATTTTACAGATTGGGCAGCTATTCCACAGTTGCTACAGTAATTTCAAATCTAGCCGCACGCTTTACCACTGAGAGCCAACTTCAGAATTTGAAAGAGTTTAATGAAAGGAACAAGTCCAATTTTGGCAGTTCCCAGTCAACATTGGTGGCGGCTGAGACTACGGCGGAGGAGAATTTAGCGTGGGCCACGACTAGACTAACAAGCTTTAAGAACTATTTGCTGAAACGCAAGAGCAACGGTGCGACTGCCAATACTTTTGCTGTACTAACACTGGTTGTCTGTGCGGCTGTCGGTCGCTTCCTGCAGTAAATTCATCTTCGGTCGTTAAGTAGTAATACATAGGTATATTCCTATATAAATATAAAGGCTTTTGTAATTTAGTAGGTTAAAAGCTTCTGAAAATGTCAATCTGTTTTCTCGTTGATAGATTTTGTATGTAAAAATGATAAGTTGAATATGAATTTGTGAGTAAGAATTCAAGTCTGGAATAAAAACGTATATTAATTAAACAATATACTATATACATACATACATAGGCGGTATTTTACGTTTGGGTGGTTTATTTTCAAATATTACGTCGGAATAAAAGAGTTACTTAGTTTTCATTCTTATCGCACTGAAACTCTGCCAGCGGTACCTGGTGGCACTCGTTTCTCGCTGTAATCGTTTAAGCGATTTCCAATAAAACACGCCAGTCACTTTCATCTATGCCAGCCGACGTCAGTTGTATATAGCGAGTAATGCCAAGTCCTTCTCCAAATGGTTACTCAATAGCAAATGCATTCCTCTTCCCCAGAATATCTCATTGAATACATTGCACACGTTGTTTTGAGCCTCGTTACGCAAAAAAAATCCTCGTATGACACCCCCTTCTCTTGATGACAGCCACTGCACACAGACAAAGGCCCAACATTTGAGGACATGCTTCTGGAGTGTCAGGACCTTTAATTGAGAAGTTGCGTCTGCCCGGTTGGTTAGTGTCGCCGAGAATACTAAAGCAGGCATTACAAACCAAATGCCCTTGCGACGTCTACTACATCTTCCAGTGGCGGATCCAGCGGGGGGTATCGGGGGTTAAACTACGTGTCAGTCAGTGGCGGACCCACGGTCGGGGGGTGTTTTAATATGGCACATATGTATGTATAATATGGCGTCTATGTATTAAAACACCCCCCATGGGTCCGCCACTGACTGACACGTAGTTTAACCCCCAAAAGTCCCCCCTCCCCCGCTGGATCCGCCACTGACATCTTCCATGATGGGCGAGGGAATCCATCGACGTGTACCATCGATCACCCCGGTGAAGGAGTTTCTCGCCGCAGTCCCTATCAAATCGAGGTTTTTCAACATCTCCTTTGTTTGCGAACAAGCCTCGGCGGAACATAAAGACGATGCGACCAAAGTCTTCTTCTTTAAACAATACATTTATCATGTTAGACGATTTCAATTCTACGGTGTACAGAGAAAGGAAGGAATTATAAAAATTGGCAAAATATTTAGCTAAGCTCCGCCAATAACATTGTACAACACCAAAATAACGTGGTTTTGACAACAGATTATGTAAACGGGGAGATTCGGTGAATCCAGAGGCGCAGAGTCGAATTTTACGCCAAATATTTTTGTTATACATTTTAACGAGTTCTGGCGCAGTTTTAAAGGAATTTTTTTTTCGTAGTTTTCAAAGGGTCCGGATTTTTTGAAAATTATGTTTGGAATATAAAAATTATAATTTGCTAGCTTGATAAATTTGATTATTTAATGTCACCTATTTCACCTGGCAAAGTCCTCATATATAGTTAAATTAACCGCCAATCTGACCAGATTTGTGGAACATAGAGAGATGTTTCCTAATCATACTCCAGGCTGTTTGATAAATCACCGCGCATCCGAATAAAAATTCCTATTTTTTCCTACGCTAATATATTCTTTCCCTACCAAATTCCCTAAAACATTTAGCCATATAATGTTTTCCCACTCCATATAAAAAATGTATTTAAATAATTTTACCAAAATTACTGAAATTAAATTAAATAAAATTTCGATCAAGCTGCAATTCAAGAATGAGAAGCATTGAGTGATTTTTTTTATTGCTTGAGAGCCACATTAAAACGCTTTTAAAGCCAAACTTCGAAATTGCGTTCGACATTTTTACTCAAGTTTTTGTTGCTTAATTTCAGTGTAAAAACTATAGTGGTAAAATAAATTATCTTCAACTAAAACTTATTTGCCGTTAGGATAATATCTGTAGTCATAAGCAATAACCGCCTTAGTCGACTTAAGAAAGAATTGAGTTGTGTATGCTATCGTATTCTGCAACTACTATTCCATGTGTATGTGTGTGTATCCCCATCTCGCCCGCTAGGCTATTTAAAAATTTATAGACGGACATATTTTAGTTTCCCCATAAGGTGAACATTTAGGCGGTAATTGCTTATGGCCACAGATATAAAACCGTGACAAGGATGCACAGCTTTGCCAAAGAACAAAACACTTAGAGGGGATTTTCTTAAACACTTAAAGTCTTAAGCCGTGTAAACTCGTAATTTTACGGGGCTATTTATGCGAACACGCCCTTGTGCCAATGCGTAAATAGTGGGATGTTCGATTACTCACTTTTTTCCAAAACCGGTTTTCGGGTTATTCGAAAATTACAAACCGCATAAACTGGGTTTATTTTACATAGCTTTCATACAGTGAAAATGCTTACACTGTAAAAAAAGATTGTGTAGATTTCCTAACTAAAAGGAAGGTTACTGATTTCCTACCTTATTATTCGCGAAATTACATGTTCGATTATTCAGCGAATAGTTTGTTTAAATTTCGGACTTTTTAGAGTGTTAATATAGCCGTTGTGGTTTGGATAAATTTACTACGAAAGTGTGTACAAGCTACAAAATAATACACATCTGCTGTTTGATTTCATCCGTAGAATTGTGTAAAGCCGCTAACAAAAAGGACTTTTACACACGAAAATGTGTAAACAAGAAAAATACATATTCATCAGTTAAATTTACCAAAAAAATTTAAAATTAAACAAAAATATACTCGATTTATAGTCGTATTTTACCCCACCTCAAAAACGCCATAAAAAGCGCACCGAAGATAATCTAAACAAGCGAACCGTTTTGTAGAAAATATACAGAGGCCGGTTAGTGGAAAAACCCAAAGTCAATAACGTAAAAATGCTTATTGAATTCGCCATATGTGGATATTAAGCTACACAAATTAATCATTGTTTTCAAAAAAAGAAATTAAAATGCACTTTGAGTGAAAAAATATATATTTATCCTAACAACATTTTTTACTCAGTAAAAATTTCTTCCATTTAAAACTTTTTAAATATCTCTGACTACGAAATTCGTTTAAAAATTAAAAAAAAAAAGTGTAAGGGAAGAGGGCCTCCCCCATATGCATTTATTACAAGAACCGGATTTTTTCTTGGCGGCACTGTGTATATGCATATGTGTATATGTGCGCCATTAAATAATATATTAGCAGATCTTCTGCCTTATCCGATTATCACCTGCAATCGTTACCTAAGCAATTTGTTTATTGTTGCGCTGTTAAATGCAAAATGATCATAAAATGTGTACGAATTGGAGTAAATACAATCATAAATTAAACAGTGATAGCGACAGAATACAATTTGTAAACATACTTTTACTATATATATGTGTGCATGTACATTACGGTGGTCCAAACAAAGAAAAATCGGAATTTTAATATTTTCAACCCAAAGTACATTTCTACATCGAAAAAATTAACCCTCAAATAAACGCTCAAAGTTTTCCATGTACTTATTTTATATGGGAAAAAACAATGTAAGTGTTCACACCTGTCTGTTTATGTATTGTAATATTGTAATTGTTTATTTAAACATTTTCTAATATTATTTTTTAAGGGTCCCCGAAATCCCCCCCAAAAAATAATAAAAAATCGTTAATCTTAAAAAGTTATTAAATACATAATTGAGTATTATTCTTTGAAGTCTCCTGAAGAGAAACATAGTTTGCCGGTTTAAAAATATTGATTACAAGGGATTCTAAACCATATCTACGAAAACATAAAATGCATGGGAAACTTTGACTGATCTCTAAATATTTTGTGATTCCAAAACAAAAAAAAAAAAACGGAGGATTATTTTTTACGATATAAAACAATTCCAGAGGTTTGAAGCATTAAAATTACGTACTTACTTTTGGGAATGCATTTATTTTGATCACCCTAATGTAAATACATATGTATATTTATATGTACATCTTGGTATGTACATTTGTATGTAAGATTAGTACGTTGTTGTTAATTCACACTAATATAAGAGATAATGAGCAGACACCAAATACCAAGCACGAAGCAATGAGAATATCATACGAAAAATTGCAGAACGTCTTCACCAGCCTCCATGCGTAGTTTGGCCAAAGGGGTTTTTTCTTAATTTTCTTAATTTTTTTAACTAAGTAAAAGTATTTTGGAAATTTTGAATATGTGCTTTATTCGATTAATTGATCCAATCTCTTACGTATGAGTGCATGTGTATCCAATGAATTCTAAAATCACAATACTTCTTTTGTTGCTGGCCTGCAGCTCTGTGAAAGCTAATAACGGCGTCTTCGAAACATCGTACCGGTTGGGTGATGATGCGGTACCCGACGCCTATGACATTTGGTTAAAGCCATACCTGCTGGCTACAGATGGAACGCGTCGCTTCACTTTCGATGGCGAAGTCAATATAACGTTACACTCCACGCGCGCAAGTATACGCGAAATTACTTTGCATAAAAACCTAATTGAGATCAATGGCGCTTGGCTTTATAACAGCAGCATTGTCGGTGGTGGGCTTATAAAGTCGTTCGACAACGATGATTTAACCTACAATGAGACAACTCATAAACTAACAGTGCATTTGGGGGATCAGCAAATATCGAACAACAACTATACGCTGCGCTTCAAGTACACTGGGCAGATACGTGATGGTCTGCAGGGATTTTTCCGTGCTAATTACACCGATAGCTCCGGCAATGAAAAGTTTGTGAAATGATAAATAGCTATTTCAGTATCTAAGCAAAAATATTTGATATTTATACCTTTCATGAGCATGAAATGGTATTATAACTTTGGTCCGATGTTTGTAAGTACCAGAACAAAAAGAGATAGACCCATTAAAATGTATACTTATATGATCAGAACGTCGAGCTGAGTTGATTTAGCCATGTCCGTCTGTCCGTCTGTCCGTCTGTCCGTCTGTTTGTATGCAATCTAGTCTCTCAGTTTTCGAGATATCCGTATCAAATTTGGTAGGTGGGTGTATTTTTATAATGTATTAATCATTTGTCGGAACCGGCAGAATCGGACCACTATAACATATAGCTCCCATACAACTGATTGTTCAGATATGAGATTTTTCGTTATAACTTCTCCATTTATGCAGCTACGAACATGAAATTTTGCAGTACTTGCACCCATTATCAACAGAATACTTACAGTGAAAATTACAAAGATCGGGTCACTATAACCTATAGCTCCCATACAACTGATTGTTCAGATATAAAATTTTTCGTTATAACTCCTCCATTTATATAGCTAGGAACATGAAATTCCGCACTATTTTCAATAATTATCAACAGAAAACTTACAGTGAAAATTAAAAAGATCGGGTAACTATAACCTATAGCACCCATACAACTGATTGTTCAGATATGAGATTTTTCGTTATAATTCATCCATTTATGTAGCTAGGACCATGAAATTTCGCACTGTTTTCACTCATTATCAACAGAAGACTTACAGCGAAAATAACAAAGATCGGGTCACTATAACCTGCAGCCCCCATACAACTGATTGTTCAGATATGAGGTCTTTTATCATAACTCCTCCATTTATGCAGCTAGGAACATGAAACTTCGCACCATTTTCACTCATTATCAACAGAATACTTACAGTGAAAATAACAAGGATCGGATGACTACAACATATATCTTCCATACATCTGATTGTTCAGATATGGGATTTTACTGTAAAACTTCTTTATTTGAACAGCTAAAACCGATAAATTTCGTAAGATATTTTATAAATAATAATACAAAGTCTACTGAGAAAATCATCAAAATCTATACTGTATAAGCTTTATCTCCTATAGCACTGATTGTTCAGATACCAGTTTTTGCCATATATCTCCTTTATGTAGGAAACTTAACCCAATAAATTGTGTTACCGGTTTACATACCGATCACATAGCAGTGAAAATCACTTAGATTGGTGCCATATAAAGTATATCTTCCATACCTCTGATTGTTTAGATGCGATTTTTTATATAAGTATGTAACTCCTCTATCGATGTATGCAGATGTATTCAAAAGCAGTAATCTGTCAAAGTAAAATTTGCAGATGTTCATGAAAGGTACGAAGCCTTCGGCATAGCCGAAGACAGCGCTGCTCTTACTTGTTTTTTTATGTTTTCGCATTACAGATGGATCGGATTAACGCAGTCCCAGCGCATCGATGCACGCACTATATTTCCATGCTTTGACGAACCAGCCTTTAAGGCTACGTTCCGCTTACAACTAAGTCGACCAACCCAATACAATGTAGTTTTCAATAGCAAATTGTTGGATAGTATACCAGACGGGTGAGTACTTAAATTAAAACTCACTGATAAGATTGTCTAGACTGTCAAAACTAATTTGCTGCTAAGATTAACTCATTTATTTAGTGGCGATTAAATTTAGGATATAAAATATTCGGCCCTATTATGGTTGTCGTTGTCGACGTCGATATCATTTTTCGTTGATAAATATGATTTTTTTTAATTCGATAATTAATATATAAATAATTAATAAAGTTATGTTAAACAATTTTCATTTAATTTAAATTTATTTTTGATTTAGAATTTGCAAAACATTTTTTTTAGTTAAAAAATTCATATCACGTTCTTGAAAATTTCAGGAACTTTTAATTTCAGCCCAAAATTTACTTGCATAAGTTTTTTTCTTTCACGGGTTTTCATATCTCGAAATTCTGTATTTTTTTTTAATTTTTTTAAATATGTTTTTTATATAGCCACAAAATATCATCTTTAAAACAAGGCCAGAACTATTTTTGTAACTATAAAAAAGTCTGAGATATTAAACAAATAAACTTGCAAAATCTAGAAAATTCAGAAATCTTCTAGTATTCATGAAAATAAAAAACTTTCGATTCCAACCATTGGTCGAATTAACATGGATTGACCCATATATATATATATATACACCTACATCTTTAGAAATATCACTGTACCATTGCAATATTTCAGGAATTGTTTCGACAAACAAAAATAAGAATCTATTTCTGTACATTTTCAGTGACGGACGTGCCCTAGATCGTTTTGCTGCGACGCCGCCCATGTCTACCTACTTGTTTGCATTTATCGTTTCTGAATTCGCAAAACGTGGAAGTGAAGATCTTAAGATTATTACTCGCGCGGAATATATAAATAAAACCGATTTCGCTTATCAGGTTTCAGAACAAGCGATCAAAGCTTATGATGAATACACACAGCTCCCCTACAAGCAATTGGGGCTAACTATTATGCAAAAAGCGGGTTCACCTAAATTTCCATATAATGGCATGGAGAATTGGGGTTTGGTTATTTATAGGTAATAATAGGTTCCAGATGCTTCACGGTTTGCAGATTTTCTCAGGAAGCCGTTCCATGTGACCACCTACCATAAGGTTTGTTAATGGAAAAAACAGCTGTTCCTGCAAATCCTGTAAAAACGGCAAATCGTGAAGCATCTGGAACGCAGCTTATATCTCCTCTGTTTTCCTGTCTTTAAATGCCTGTACTTAGTGACGATGTACTGGTAAACGAACCCGGATACACCGATGGCTGGTCAAACAAGGAGTACACTATCAGCATAATCGTGCATGAAACCGCCCATATGTGGTTCGGCGACAGCGTCACATTTGCCTGGTGGAGTTATTTTTGGCTAAATGAGGCGTTCGCACGCTACTATCAGTATTTTATGGCACACAAGGTAGCTATCATAAAATTTATCATGCTCATTGCTTTTTATTATTAATTTTAACTTCTTGACTCACCATATTTATGACAAAATTTATTTATGACTTATGATTTCTCAGCTCTATCCGGAATATCAGTTAGATCAACAATTCGTTGTAAATCAAATACATTTGATCTTTGGCATCGACGCAGTCAATAGTACCCAGCCGATGACTAGCCCAGAGACAGAAATACAAAATCCAATAGAAATCGGTTATAAATTTAGCAGTATAGCTTATGCTAAAGGCGCGTCTATATTGCGTATGATTGCTAACTTGATGGGTGTCGACAACTTCGATACAGCCATTCGTGCTTATTTAAAGGAATTGTAAGTAGATGTAAACACATTTATGTAATTATACGTATGTACACTAGCGTGGGCCGAGAATTCGAATTTTTTTTAATTCTGGTTGGTAATGGCAAAAACATGGTTCATTATGCTCTAAAAACAATCTGTGTCAAAAATAACAATTTTTGGTCAATATCTTTGGCTCGCCCAAGGCCATCAAAGTTCAAGTGCTCACAAACTTTTTTATTAGCTTACTTCGATTCTCTACAAAAAAGGTCCATATACCAAATTATGTAGGACTAATACTTTTGAAGTAAATTGTAATTTCAGTAAAAAAAAATATTATTTAATGTACTTATTAATT
Organism: Rhagoletis pomonella; assembly: GCF_013731165.1. Taxonomy (NCBI): domain Eukaryota; kingdom Metazoa; phylum Arthropoda; class Insecta; order Diptera; family Tephritidae; genus Rhagoletis; species Rhagoletis pomonella. The sequence continues at coordinate 22,010 of NW_023459212.1, read as the reverse complement.
TTTATTTTTTGAGCACATTGAACTTTAATGGACTTGGGCGAGTCGAAGATATTGACCAAAAATTGTCATCTTTCACACGGATTGTTTTTAGAGCATAATGTACCATATTTTTTCTATTGCCAATCAAAAATTCTAATGGAAAGAGGCTACTTAGCTACTTAATGTAGCAGAACAAATAACCCTGCAAGCTGAAATATCTTTTGTGTCCCGAACCGTAAATGCCTTGGCTTCTCTAATGAATCGTAGAAGGAAGCGAACTCTTTATTCTAAAATATTTCGAGGAATTATGATTTAAAATGTACCAATCTTTGTCTTGCAAAGACCATCCCTTTAGCATCCCGCACCCAGAGCCCAGTTACTTGGCGGGTTAAAGTTACCCCCATAGGCTTAGATGTTATTGTGAGGGAGTTCGTAAGCTTTTAGGTGGACTTCGCCGCAAGTGTACCTTAAAGCGAGGCTGTGTTTTGGTGTTAGTACACTTAAGTTTTTTTAGAAAATTGTTTGGTTGCGTTTTTCAATTTTTTCCGGGTCACCCTTATATTGGTATTTTAGTTAAATTTTGCTACTTTTTGCTGTTCTATACAATACTTTCATTCGTTTTGTTTATCCTTGTTTTCATCATCTTTAGACCTGCCTGCAGCCTTTTTGTATAAAAGTTTTCTTTAGAACTCGCAGTTGCAGTACCATCGATGCAGCTGTTGCTTGTAGAAAACTATAAAGAGCAGTCCATTCAAGAAGCGACTTGCGCAAGAAAGTTTTTCTCGGGGGAATTCCCCACTCCTGAGGCTTCAATAGCTTAAATACTGAACTGCCTAAATTTAGTACTGTTTTTAAACCGACTGCAAAAAAAGAGGAGGCGGAATATTTTTTATGTATGTTACCGGATTACCTAAGTCCAAGTGAACCGTTTTCGATAGCTCTTTTTTGTCGGGAAGGTGGTACCTTAAGGGTAGTCCTTAGGACTAATTTATTTTGCTTAACAATTACTGGTTCCATTTTCCTGTTCCTTATCCTGGACAAATGAGTTCAAATGAGTATTTCATTTGTGAACATCTGTCTAAGCATCCGATGCACAGTGTGCAAAATGAGCTTTTTTTCTGTAGCAAAATCTAATAAATATTTCGATAATGAGATAACGAAATAAATGTAACAGTATTTTAGAGCCTAAGTGATGGAGAGTTCAGGAAAAATAGTCTCGTTGGGTAATTCTATTGCCTTACCCTTAAAATTACCTTAAAAAATGGAAGACTTGAACTCTTTGAAAGTCAAATTTTTGCTGTACTTGCGTCGGGAATTCATTTCCATGGTTGGAATAGTCGAAAATTGATTTAAACTTTCTTGTTAACGGCTATTACGTATTCTTTAGAGTAGTTTGGGTTAAAAACAAACTTTCGAAAAAATTTTAAATCAATTCTCTAATACAAATCTGTACTTAAGATCTGCAAGATTGTTCTTCGGAAATATTCAACTTTAACTTTCGTCTTTTTTGTATTTTAACTTGAAGTGTCTACTAAATATAATTTTTTTTGCTTCCGTTCACAGCCATTTGAAAAACACTGTTCCGGATGATTTTTTCAAGCATTTAAAACGTTACTGGCCTTCCACACCGGCTGTGGATTTGGATCAGTTCTTTTACGATTGGACCTCGCAGGCCGGGTTTCCGGTGCTTTTTGTAAATGTCACTGCTGAGCACACCATTAAACTTACTCAAAGCAGATTCTTGCTTGATTCAAGTGATGGTAGTGACAGCACGCTCTCCTACATCATTCCCATCACCTATGCCTCTGACACAGATCCAAATTTCGATGATCTCACTGCCCGATTTTACTTATCGAGGAACAGCGAAATGACTTTCCACACCGAGAAACCGAACAAGTGGATCATATTTAATTTGCAGCAATCCAACTATTATCGTGTTTTCTACGACAACACGACACTACTGCAAATTCAAAAGGCTTTGTTAGCGTCGCAACATAGTGGCATACCGCCCACTAATCGCGCGCAGCTAGTTGACGATTTATTTAATTTTGCGCGGGTCGCTATGCTGGACTACGATAGGGTGTTTGAATTTATGGAATATTTAGCGCATGAGACCGAATACTTACCGTGGAATGCGATGTTCTCGAATTTGCCGCGTGTCTCACAGCGACTAACGGTGCAGCAGCACAAACACTTGATCAGCTATTTAAGTGACATTATGGCCAAAGTGTACAAGCATTTGGGCTTCGGACGCTCCAATGACACCGTTCTCGATATTTACAATCGCAACAAGGTCATCAGCTGGGCGTGCATGTATCATTTATTCGATTGCGGAAAGCAAGCGCAGCAGGTATTTGACGCATTTAAAACGGCCGGCAACAAGCCGACACCAGATTTTCGTGAAACCCTCTACTGCAGTGCCGCTCGAGATGGCACTATGTCTTATTATAAAACACTGAACGATTGGTTCGACAACGAGAAATTGCCCAGTGAGAAGCAAAAGCTGATACGAGCCATGGGATGTACGCGTTCCTTCTATGAATTTCATTACGCCAAGATTCTGAGTGGGAACTTAACTAGCGAATATGCAGTTATGGGTATTACACCAATGTATGCTCAGAATCCAGAAAATGTGGATGTCGTATTCGCGCTGATCAGCAATACTATAGAAAAATTAGCAGAAAGGTTAGTTTTAAAATCATCAAAGTACATACATACATATGTACATATGTATTTGGGCTGACGTCACCTTCTTTTTATTGTTGTAGAATTGGAGGTTGGTCAAATGCTGCAAATGTCATCAGTGACATTACAAACTATTTTACCACACTGGAGCAGAAGAAAAAGCTGGATGATTTCGTTGCAAATAAAGGGGATCTGTTTGGTGGCTCCGTCTCAAAACTGCTCGATGCCGTTAAGACAGTGGAAATGAACTTAAAGTGGGCTGAGGATCGTTTACCAAAATTGTTACACTACTTGGAAAGCCGTAATGCTGCCGGGATAAGTAGCTTCGCAGCGGTTTTAATAATTGTTGTTAGTATTATTCACGTACTTTTATAGTAGGATTTCTAAAAATTGATATTTAGGATTATTACTGGGTCAATGTACAGTTATATTAAGTAATCAACTATTATAAAAAGAAAAAAAACTTCCGTTTAAAAAAATCTAATTATAATAACATATGTATGACACAAAAACGAAAGCATACATTACCTAAAGAGTATATTTATTGCAACCAAAAAATGTTTTATTAATTTTAGGTTCACACTATGTTAAAGCATGTGTCTTATTTTAATTGAGCTCCGTTTATCAACCATTAAAGGGCTAGATTAAAAAATTGTACAATTAGTTCCTCAATTGAGTAAAAGTATGTTCAGACAGGCCGCTAATTGAGCAATTAGCCAAGCCTTTTCCTTTAGGCGCTAAACTAGAGCGATTTACCATACAAAATGCATCCCTGATAGGTATATTTAATTATGACTTTGAGGTATATTTATTGAACAAATAGCAATCAGCTGCTTGTTTCTGGTCCTCCTTCTCAGTTGATATCCCATTAGTGATGGAAAATTGAGTTCAAAACTTGTACCTAATTTGCGGTAAAGCATTACCTAAAAGTAGATAAATGAACCTTTAAAGTAAATATGTAATTTTATATGTATATATTATAGTAAATAAGAGGATAGTCTTTCCACTTCCGGACTCATATTAAACAAATTTGGTTATGAAAAAATCTCTTCGAGCTGGATGATTTCTTCGAGCATTTCGAGACAAAACTATGTTTTCGATCACTTGCCTTCGAGTTCTTCGTTCTAACATTTTAAAAAGAAATATTCTCTGTCTATCTGACGTAATCGACTACAGTTTCGTTACTTTTGTATAATTTGTATGCCCCTTCACAAAGGTGGGAGGCTATTGGACAAGTCACCCGCACCAGAAAATGCGTTGAAATGTGACTAAAAATAAAAACTGTTGTCCTGAAAACTTAACCAAATGTACCTAAAATGCTGTGGTTGTACCGAATGTAATTTCAAACTAAATAAAGGTACGATTGTACCAACTTTTCCATAACCGTAGCTAATGGAGCGGCTAACTGTGTGTGGACACCAAGAAGTGGTAGCTCTATGAAAAAGTTAATTGACTCAATTAAATTTCTGTCTGAACTTAATATAATGGTGATTTTTTTTCTTACGAAAAATTTTGCTCTTCCCCGGTGCAAAATCTGTTTGATGTTACACACAACCCTGTAAAAGGGTATGTTTTTGCCTTCTTGTCCTTGTCCAGCTCACGAATTTGATAAAATTGTTATTTTAAATAATCATCTGATTTTCAGAGCAACCATCTCCCTTGACAAAGTTTCACAGGGCAGAGAATGTGCCTTTGCCTTTGGTTTAGAATCGAAGTCGAAAAGAGAAAGGGGCAGACAAAAGGAGACATTTTTTGGTAGCAACGAATTCACCATAAGATTCCCAAAGGAGGCTGTTCAGTGAGAAGTGCAAAGTCAAATCCATAAGCACACGGTTGAGACGTGTCGCACAGGGGGCAAAGTACTAGTTTCTCTATGGAGACTCAAAAAATTAAAATTAATTTTTTTTCGTCTTATATCCAAAATCGATACTACCCTAGTTGAAGATATCACATGCAAATTTTGGTCCGAATTGAAGTCAATTAACGTGTGTCGCACAGGGGTTAAAGAAAAGACACATGCCTCTAAGGACTCAAAAAATTAAAAATAATATATATATATATATTATTGTTCTAACAAATCAATCTCATCCATTTTTCGTATTTTTCTTGATTTATTTGTCCATAAAAGTTACGTATGTATGTATGAAAAACTGAAACCCAACCTCAATTCCTGCTAATTTTTTCCAAGAAATGTATGAGGATCTCCCACTGGGCGGCGTGGGCACAAACAGGGCTGCCAACTATACGTAGCTATGAAGTGCCATATAGAGGACAAAAAAGTGCCAAAATGTGCCAAATAGAAAAATAAAAGTGCCAAAAAAGGTGCAGTTCTTTTTAATTCTTCCCATTTAGCATTAAAATTAGAAACACATTCCTAAAATAAAATTCCAATGCCAAAGTAAGTTAAACCAGAAATAGAAATTAGAAAATTTTAATTGAGAAAAATAAGTAAACGCAGAGAATTTCACAAAAATGTATTTAAATAAAGTGCCATTTTGGCACTTTGTGCCAAATTGAAAAATTAAGTGCCATTTCGAATAAAATAGGGCCAAAAATGGCAAGGTTTCAGCCAAGTTGGCAGCCCTGGGCACAAAAAGTAAATAGATGTTGTGGCATTTAAATTAAAATTAAATTGTGAAAATTCGTTCGCTGTTTCCGATGAACCACAAAACCCACACCAAATCTGTGCGCCGCTGTGCACAACGTTAAGCACAACCATTTGCAAATCAAAATGACTTTTCGTGGAAATTATTCAAATTAACATAAAAAGGCTTTAATTACTTGCAAATCTAATTAATAAGCATTCGAAATTGTTAATTAGAAAGAATGCGAAAAAAATATCAAACATATGGTATTTCCCACGCACATTTATTATTATTTGAAAACAAAAAAAAAAACATACTTCTTTCTATTTAGCAAAGCCATACAAATATCCAACTTCTATACTTGCGAAACACACAAATTGTGCAGACGCCGCGCAGAAAAGTAAAAAAAATTGCAAACAATGCTAAGTGAAAAAATGCAATTCTCCACAAAATTATTCAGTTGGAATTTAGCTATTTGGATACGCATAGGCTTTTTGGATGAACAAAAGAGACGATTGGCCTATCTCTTAATCTCTGTGCCGGTGGTGATATGTATGATGATCGGAATCACGCTTTGTTTGAGTGAAAATGATTTGGAAGAAGATATATATAGCTTCTTTATCACCATGGTTTGCTTCACGGCCATATTGCGCGCTATGGTGGTCTTAACGAAGCAACGTAAATTCTTGGACCTATGCAACGTAATTGAGTACTGGTACCAAGAAATACAGGTAAATATGCAATTTTTCATTAGCCAATTTGGTTTTTGGTTGGTATAAAGTGAGAGACATTCATATGTATTATGCGTATGTTACTTTCAGCATCAAAATGATCAAAACGCTTTGAAAAAATTGCATGAACTTACTTGGAAGGCACGCTTTTGTACCAAATATTTGATGCGTTGTGTGATACTTGTTAATTTTTTTATTGCGCTTCAACCAATAGCTACTGGTTATGGCAGTAAGTAAAATAGTGAATTTTATGAGCCAAACTAAAACTTGTATATATGTATATATTTTCAAAGAATTTGTGGCCGATGTCGAGTTACCAGGCATCGATTTTCATAAGAGCCCTGCATATGAAATAATGTACCTCTTGCAATCGTGTTGGGTTGTTCCCGTATCAACCTGCTCATATATTCCTTATGTGAGTTTTCTGCTAATCTTCATATATTTCGGCATTTTCGCAATTAGACATCTACAACAGAAATTGGCAGATTTATGTTTAATGGATGAAAAGGACGCATTGGAGAGTGTAAAGTTATGCGTGGCCTATCATATGCGGATCATCAAGTGAGTATGGCATGATAAGACAGAATGCGCTTTCAAGAAAAAATGCACCCATAATAAACTGTACTTTAAGATTCCGCGAAGACTTGGAGGACTTCTTTTCGTTAATGAGTTTGCTAGACGCAAGTTTGTACTGTCTTACGCTTTGCATGATGTTAGTTTATACGTCAATGGTGAGTAAACTACAACAAAATTAGTTGATAAGCTGCTTTTAAATTAATTAAATGTTTTTCTTTTATGTTCCTTTGCCACCGCAAGGAATTTACTTTGCCACTTTTGATTAAGGGCATCGGAATTTTACTTATTTTAACTATTTTAATATTTCTAACCTATTGGCTGGCCGATATTTTCGCTCATGAGGTAAAATTAATATTTTTCATCACATATGTATGTATGTATGTATTCAAGTGCTTTCGATTTGAAGAGTGTAAATGTAGCTGAAGTCGCCTACAATACTAACTGGATGGATCGCGGTAAAGAATTTCGTAGATGTATTTTACTAATTATCGGCAGAAGTCAACGTCCCTTGACGGTAAATTCTTATAAATTGTTCTTGATAAATTTTTTTAAGATGTCATAATAGTAATTATGTTTAAAATGATTACACAAAATTCATATAGAACTTCCTTTTTTCAATCCTTAGCTCACCGCTGGTGGTTTTAAACCGATGAATATGAACACTTTTATGGCCATAATGCGTGCATCTTATTCATTTTTCTCACTTCTGCAGAGTACAATGTAAAATTTGTGAAAGTTTGAAATATACAAAATGAGCTAGATACATACATAGCTGTGTTCGTATGCAATAGTAGGCTCCGTGAATTAAAACCGCGTGTATTCCTCGAGGGTTTAACTCATTTTGCCAAGTGAAATTAGGCCGCGAAAAAAATGAAATTAGGCCGCCGAACAAATAAAAACGCGGCCATAATTCACGCGGTCTAAATTCCATCGAATAACTCACTGGCGCCGAGACGTTGAAGTACTTTTGGCAAATAAAGGTGCAAGAAATAGTTCCGATACAAGCAAGTCAATATTCCTATTAAGATTCATAAAAAAATTTCTTGTCGTTTAAAGAATAAAGCGAATGCCGAATAATACTAAAGCCAGCCAGCCCGACATTAGCTACTATTCCATACGAACACAGATATGTATGTATTTAAGTATACCAATATACTTTACCATGCTTGAATATAAAGTTGTAGTTTCTCTCTTATGTCTTTGATTATGCTCTAGCAGTCTTCAAAATGGTTGTTGTGTGTTTCGCTCATTAACACACCGAAAACTGATACTAATTAAATATTCGACAATATTTGGAACTTCTCTTCTGACGCGCTACTTCCACCGACATCAGGATTTTCGTGTACGTTGCTTTCGCTGAATACTTCAGTCCTTTCACACTTCTTTTTATCTTGAAAATTTATGTATGTAGACGTATCCTTCCAATAAGTACACATTATCAATAATATCGGTATGATTTTTTTCTTCTACAAATTTGTTTGGTTGGTTGCAGTGGTGTCTAGGTCACAATTAGCGTATTTTTAAACCACTTTAAAGCACTTCTCCCGGGGGACATTTTGTCTGATGCATCTACCGATTTCGCTAATGGTAGCTCCTGATAGTTCTGTTAGTGATGTTACCAAGTTTCTGCCTAATGTTTTACGTCTAGTATTCGAAAGTAGTCCTATTTTTGTCGCATTTGTTTGCCTATCGGCCAGTGCCCCGTAATGGATGCTACAATTCTGAAAACCTCTGGCCTTGATCTTCGTCTTCGTCTTGTTGTAGTCTGGCCATAGTTTTCTCTATATTGTACAGGTCTGTATATCTGACCACCTGCGTCTAGCCAGTTCAAGGAAATACGAATTCATCTCTCTTTGGAATATCGGATTCATCCAAACCGGCTCCTGCCTTCGCCAGCTCACCAGCCTACTCATTACCTTCTATACTTCTACGTCCGTCGACGAAAGACCCGAAAACACACTGAGGCTGATTGACTTCGCCAAGGTCCAAAACTTTTTAGTACGCAGTACTAGGATCAAGCATAAAAAGATCGATCAAGCTGGCTCCAAATCGAAAAACCAAAAACTAAATCGATCATGTTGTAATAGGCGGAAGGTACGCTTCCAATGTTTTAGATGTGCGTACACCCCCAGGGATAAACATCGACTCGAACCACTGACTTTTTGCACCCAATATACGGGCAGGGCTCTGTGCACTATGAAAAGTGCATCCAGAAATGCAAAGAAAGCTCAACATTGATAAGCTACTATCACGACAGAAGGCTAATTTATTCACCATTTAACTCTCACTCCTGCTCTAAGGAGCCCTATTCAACAGACCGACATATGCAAGCAGTGGAACCACGATTTCTGCATATTACTTACCGCCGCCGAAGAAGTTGTGGAAGAGATTCCGCCTACAGGGCGACGCAAGCCTTGTTGGACCAATGTAGGGGGCAGAAGAGGGGACCTAGTGACCGATATGCAAAACATACTTAACTTATGGAGGAGACACTTTTCGGCCTTATTGAATGGTAGTAGTAGAATTGAAAGCAGTGGAAGAGATGAACCCTAACCCCAGTCGATGAAGACGGAGTCGATGTCCCACCGCCATACTATGACAAGAAAGGCAATACTGCCGTTCCTCCAACTAAGCTTCGCATTTAAGGTGTTATCGAGTATAATGTGTGAGATACTGATACCCACTGTCAACGAATTGATTGGGTCTTATCAGTATGACTTTAGACCACGGAAATTTGTCTTTATGCCGCGACATCCCTGTGAAACTGAAACGGCTGGGTAAAATTACGTTGAGCAATACCACCAGCATCGTCGGAATTAAGAAGCAGCTCTCCGAGTCGTTGGATACCAAACGAAGTTTCACACAAGGTGGCTCCCTTTCGTCTGATTTCTTTAATCCGATGTTGAAGAAGATGATAACAGCCGCTGAACTGAACCGCTCAGGCATAATACTTTATAAGAGCGTGCAATTGCTGGCGTATGCCGACGACATCGACAGTACGGTAAAAACAAGGGCTATGTCTGTTCTGCCTTCTCGAATTAAATATGGAAGCAAAGCGAATAGGTTTAAACACGCTTATGAAAATAAAACTCACAATCAAATGTTTGAAAATAAATACCATATATTTATTGCGAAAAAACTCTACTACAAATACATATAAAAGGCGAAATGCTCAATTAGGAATTTAAATAAACTAATTTTTCGTGGTGGTGGTTTTAGCGTGAACGCCTTTCTCATCTATATAACCGCTAGTTGAGACGGTTTTGCTGACTGTTTGTGGTGTGTCTTCGTCTCCAAAGCGGCTGCTAAATTTACTAAGAGAAATTAATTTCAATTAGGCTTATCTTTTTTACGACACACTACACAAATCTTTTTCATAAAAAATAGATACTTACTTAACATTAGCGGCTGGCGTATGTGACACTGACTGCTCCGTTTTGAAATAAACCGGGCCGCCATTGGATGAGACCGATGAACTTGACGAAGCCGATGAGCCAAATCTGCTGGCCACTGGTATGGAATTATAGCCGGTATTGTAGTTCCCACCACCTGTTGTTGCAGCAAAACCAGCATTGTTGGCGCCGTAGCTATTACTGCCGGTGGGAAAGTGAACGCCAGCATAGTTGCTACCATAACTGTTATCATATCCAGCGCTAGTTCCCGCACTCAAACCAACACCCACACCGGATGAGCTGTGCGCGCCACCACCCACGCCGGATGAACTGAGGGCCGAATCATATGAGGAGCCATCATCCCCAAAGCGTTGAGAAAAGCTGCGGAAAAATTAAAATGGTAATAAATTAGTTCATTAAATATAAAATTCGATTCAATACAAATTCGATACAATTTTGATCATCTGACGATTTTTGGTGTGGTGATAATTTATTTTTAATACTCCATACACTCCACGGGGCCTGGGTTCAAGCTCTAGTCAAAGTAACATCGCAAAAAAAAAATTTTGAAAAAAGAATTTTTCTTAACAGCGCTCGTCCCTCGGCAGGCAATGGCAAACCTCCGAGTGTATTTCTGCCATGAAAAACAGCTTCTCATAAAAATACAATCGCCGTTCGGAGTCGGCGTAAAACTGTAGGTCCCTCCCCTTTGTATTACAACAACAAAGCGCAGCCCCGAATCGTAGGAGAAGCTCGGCCGAACACTTACACACATAAGCTTAGTCGCAAGAAATATAAAATCGACACTTTTTAAAACTGACTAAAGAAATTGGATCTTTAAACCAAAAAAAAAGAGTGCTGGCTTTTAGAGATACAACCCGGTCGAGGTGAAAAACTACTCGGTGATTGCACATCCTTGGTTACGGCTAGATGCTCCTTCAGGAAATGCTTAGTGTGCCTGTCTAACTTAGGGCGGATAGTCATTAATAAAGTTTTGTTGTAGAATTCTTAGTAAAAGCCATTAGCAATGACTTGAACTTTTTTTTTAAATATTTTACGAGTTCAACAAGTCTCTCTTTCATAGTTCCTAAATAAACCAAAATTCTACTTCAAATAAAAATCCCCATAGGCAATTTTTATATAACCAAAAAATGATAAATACACATTCGAAGAATATGAAATTCTTTAAATACTTAAAATAACTAGTTAAAACTCCAAATAACCCGTTAACACTTACCTTGTGGTTCCAGCTGGTGTATGCGATACTGTATTATGAGTACTGAAGTAGACCGGCCCGCCATTGCTGGACGATGCAGAAGAGGATGAAGATGAGGACGAACTGAAAACTTGACGACGTAAGCGATGCAGGTATTTAGCAGTCTGTGGGGATAAAAGTATAAATTTAGCTAACGCAATATGTAAGTAGCTAAGAAAATATAAAAAATTTCACTTTAAAAGCTGACTATTTCTTAAAAGAAAGTATTTCGTCACTAGACACGAATAAAGGCGCGAGCTCAAAAGTTGACGACGAAAAACCTCGAATAAAAAACTTCAGCGCCTAGACTCTTAACATACTTCGCCGAAGTTTTTCATAAGCATCTTTTTCGCAAAATCTATTTCTGCGCCTTTTTTCGCCGTCAAAACACTAGCGCGCCTTTATTCGTTTGTAGTGACGTGATGATATATATAGACACATATTTATCAAAGAAAACGAGTCATAGCAGAGAATTTTATGTGCATAACTTCTCGATATATAGGGAAATGGCACGGTGCTACAAAAAAAAAAATCACGAAATATACCCGAAACCAAGTTAGTGTAGGTTGTAGGCAGGGTCGAGTACAACATGAAAATAGATTTATTATAGTTCCTGAACCCTCCATTTTTATGTTATGTATTAAGAAAAAAAAAAAAAACTTGGTGCATTTATCTATTAAGAGCTTTCATTTTTGATCCAATTTTAAAATTCAAACATGTTGTGAAAATGAGATTTATGTATATATGTACCTTTAAAATTGTGTATAACAAAATATTTTTAAATTTAGCTTGTTTGTAGCAGGGCTGCAAACCGGTTTTGAACCGAACCGCCGCTTTTCTCTGGCTTCGAACCGAACCATTTTTATTTTGAATTGCCAAAACCGAACCGAAACTCACTACAAAAAATGGTTTGGATCGGTTCAAAATGAAAGTCCAGTATTTGTAATACCCAACTTGGTCTAAAAATGCAACCCGTATAGCAAAATTGCAAACATTTTTTTGTTTGATAGCAACTCCGTGAGTTGTAATTTCGTCTTGTAAAGAATGCTTGTTAATTTTTGTATATAGAAGAAAATTCTTAACGATGCCAGTTAATTACAAAATTTCAAAATCTCGGATTTTTTATCTTGGATTAAAAAGTTTGAATCTTTGATGCTATTTTCTAGAAATTTTTAGATTTTTTCTAATTTTCGTACAAAGTTTGAAATTTGGATTTATATGCTTGTTGTTATATATCGAGCTATACTTTTATAAAAGAATAATGAACTTTAAGCTGATATTATTTTGACCATAGGTATACGTGTACATATGAAGTTAAGGCCAAGTGTAAGCTCCAGCCTACCGAATATTAGGTTTTCATCATTAGATGACCTAAGATTTTGAGGGTCAATTAAAAATTCTGAGAATGCTGTTTTAATCTACATACTCGACTAGGCTACTACTTGTCCCAACCTTAAAAAGTTTATTAAAAATTTTCTAATTTCCCTTTCATCGCGTTGATTTTATATATATTTTTGTTTTTTTCCATACAAAAATATTGTCCAACATACCAACAACACCAACATATTGAAGTAAATTCGTGAAAATTTGTAGAAATCAACTTAGGGCCAGTAAATTTGGCCCTTAGAATTAAAAACAGACTGGTAACTGCAATTGGTCCATCCTACTGCACTTGGTACACTATTTCCGAAACTCGTCAATTACGCGGTTTAGGGAAAAGTTAAAAAATCCCTATTAGAAAAGCAGTTGTTTTGGGTGTTTGAAGATGTCTGTATTGAAAATAACTATAATATTGAGTACTTTTGTAAATGTTAATTTGAATTTAATTCTGAATTATTAACTTAACGAGTTTCTGCGGTAAACACGCAAATAATTATTCCAAAATATCGATGTTTTGCTATGAAAATAGTCGACGCATCGAAGTATAAATTTTTTAGTCTTGTTAGTCGACTAATCGATTAGTCGAATAGCTAATACGGCTGTCCCACGACACCCCAATTGTGTAGTTCCCTTTCTCATTCGTAATTCGTACTCCAATTACCCTTCGAATTACGTAATTCGCCATATAAAATTTTGAGAGCGAATTACCTCATTTGTTGGTAATTCAGACTGCTATTTGACTAGCAACCGTAAAAAAATTTGCTAATCGACTAATCGACTAATTGAATAGCCGTATGGTCGATTTTTAAAAAGAGCTCTAGCTTTAACTCATCAAATTGTTGTGAAATAATATATAAAAATTTTATGCAAATCCGATGTGTTGAAAAATATCAATGTACATTTCAACCCATCGAATCTAAGAAATACATCGACATATTTTTGCCCCTGACATTCTTACTTTGGGTTTATACAAGACAATATAGCAATACATTCACGCTTTTATACTAATATGTTCATTGAGGTGGTTCAAAAATGCATGTGAAAAAGTAAAGTCGGAATTTTTATGCTCTCACCCCCTTAGAATTTTTCTATACCGAAAAAAATATACCCCTTTTTTATTTTGAAATCAAAAAATATTTAGAGGTGGATCATAGCGCCCAAAATTTGCTATGTATTTTATATGGGGAAAAAACAACTTTTCGTAGAAATGGTATAGAATAGTTCAAAATCAATATTTTTCTACCAGAAAACTCTATTTATCTGCAGGAAATAACAATAATAATACCCGATGGTTTATAAAACCATTTGTTCATCGCAACTATAATTTATAGGTCCGCCAAAAAACCACAAAAACCCCGAAAAATGCAATGGTAAGTATTAAAAAATGGTTAAATAAACAATTCTTTATTATTACCGAAAGTCTCCTGAAGAGAACCAGAGTTTTCCGATCGAAAAATCTTGATTTTAAAAAACTCTATACCATTGCAACGAACAACTTTATTTTTCCCATATAAAAATACATGTAAAACTTTGAGCGCATTGTTTTATGCGTTTTGGAAGTCAGCCATACTCTCATTTGTTTAGTCCTTTTTGTATATTTCGGCGCTTTCGGATTCCTGAAATAATCAATTCACTTGCGAACTCACAATTCATTACACACAAAACCCAAAATATATGATAACTGACTACCCCTAATAGATACACTCAATTCGCTGTACTTACGTGTGGGCTAACGGGATGTGATTGTGTCTTATGACCCTCAGCATCGAGTGTGTAGAAAGCTTTCGGAATGAAATAACCAGCATCTGTAAATATAAGAAAACAAGTAATTTTTAAGCAAAAAACACCACTGACTACACAACTTATTTATATAAAAATTTTGGAGCGCCGTTAATTTCTCTATGATCCTTTTCGAAAAAAGTTATCGAAAAAGTATCAGAACTGAAAGTAAGAGCGTTGGAATTTTCTTCCTTGATGACGTTTGTGTACCGAAAGCAAAAACAAAATACATGTCAGTTTTGGGTTTTGCACTACCGCTGCCACCTTATATGAATTCCCCTTGCTTAAAATCGTAAAGTTGCTCAATGTAACATACAAGTTAAAATGGCTATAGGCATTTCAAAGGTCATAATAAGAGTTATTTATATATTTTCTGTGCATTTGGCAACATTTTGGTGCAGTTACAAATGCCCTAAAAATTTGGTAACCGTTATTTTATTATAAGATATATTGTGAATCGAAAAAGACTCCGTTGAATTGATAACCTTCCTCCTTTTTTTTTGAAGTCGTTTAAAAAGAAACATTTTAAAATTTGATTCCAAATGCAAGCAAAAACTTTATGAAAATTAAAATTATGCCATAATCTGTTATGAACGACAGATTTTAATGACTCCCAATGACATTCGATATTGTAATGTATATTTATTATTTTTAGATATTTTTTGTTTGTTTATTGTTGATGTAGCCTCCACTGGCTGAACGGCTTTCGCAGGGTATATAAAGTCTGAATAGATTCAAATTTACACGCGCATGTTCGTTTAGGTTTTTTTGTTTGTTTGATTGCATGTATGTATGTACGTATGTAGAAGTGTAAGCTGATTTCTTTGTTACGTATTTTTTTTCTTGCTAAGCTGCTTTGGCTTTATTACAATATTTTTGTGATTTGATTTCGTTTCTTTACTGTTTTTTTTGTTTTTGTTAATTTATTCAGCAAAATATCGGAATACAGTGAAAGCTCTATAACTCGAAGTGCAAGCTTATTAGGAAAAAAACACAATTAGAAGTAATGAACGACTTTAAAAAATTAACGAAGCTGATCGGCCGAAAAAATACGAGCGAAATTATATTTTGAATGAGTTATCGCAAAATACTGAAGTTCATTTTGGGTTGTGACGATTTTCCACTTATTGTTCTACGCGTGAGCGAAACTCCACTGTACAAACACACATATGTATATATCGTTTCTTTAATTCACAAACCAGCAATAACCAGCAAATTCTATTTTAAAAGAGGAGCTCTACATATTTGAGTTCCAAAAAAAAATACATACTCTCCTTATTTTATATCTAATGAACTGGGTACTTATGGACGTTCAAGTGGCGAAAGTAGCCCATCGCCAAAATCTCTTTCGCAGCCAACTTTCTAAGCTCTCGTATTTTTCTTCTTTCGTTTTTTTTTTTCCTGCTTGAATTACACGAAAAAACATCAGGTATTTAAAATCTGCGTATACATATCTACATATTTTTGTGAATTTTTTCTTTTTTATTACCTTGTACTTCGTTCGCGAGTGCAAGTTAAGATTCTCAATTTGAGTAGTCATAGAATACCAGTTTGTACGCTTGTGTGTACTTACGCTTCAAGTAGTGTTTTTTTTTTTTTGTACTTTTTATATATTTTAATAGCTAAGCAATGAACTTTTGCACGAGCTTAATCTGAAAGCGTTCAATTCTTTGGAAATGTTGCTCTAGGAAAGCATTTACTCTTTCAAGTATTTTAAAAGCATCTTTTTACTTGGAATCGTTAGAAATGTTTTTGAGTAATCATGGGAAAATCAAGTTTTCCCTTTGCTAATGTAACTGATTAGGTAAGTTTAATCAATCAGCCCGGGCACTGCAGATAAGTTCTACGCCAGCGAGCAGTTGGTCTAGCATCAATATTTATTGTACATATTTACGTCGCAGCACATCTTACTTATAAATAGTATAATTTCTATTATTAATAATAATGGCAATGGTGTAGACAGGTTCAGATATTTATGGCTAGGTGTAATTATTAGTTATGCTTCTAAGTTCTATGCCGACGATTAAAGCTAACTATTTATTTACTATAAAATCTGTTTGCATACTTTTCCGCTAGGGTCGGTCTTTTTTTTCCTCCTATGCAATTGGAAGCATAGCAATTTATTTAAGTATTTTTATTTTTTTTTTTAATTCAAAGCATCTGTTAACAATTTTTTGGCTTGTTCCAGATTTCATCTGAGATTGCCAACACAGAGTCAAACCGATAGCATTAGTAAAATAAATTATAAACTAATACTCTGTGTCTTAGAAGAGTAAAAATAGCTTGGACTGCTTCTTTGGTTTTTTACACGTTCTTTATACAATACATATATGTACTTCACAGGTTGCATTCTTGCAGCTCCCTTATACGAGTGTCATTGGCAGTGAGCAATCAACTCTGAAAAACAAGTAAATAGGCCCTAGCTAGGTTCTGGTGCGACTTAACCTTTTATACCAGGCACATATCGCAGAAAACGAATCTCTGACTTCCCAGATTTTTGATTATACATATTACAGTGGCGCTCGCGTAAATAGCGCACTTTCATTTTTGACAATTTTCACAATGTTTTCCGTGATACGTTTCTTCAGTTTAAAAAAAAATAATATAGTAAATTCTATAACACAAGCCATATAAGTCAATGTGCCCAAATCAGGAAAATTTAGCAAATTCCAAAAAAATTTCATAAAAACTCAATTTTTTCAGAATTATTAAAGCTCAGTTATGCAAGACTTAGACTTGGCTTGACTTGAAAATTATATATCATCTGTATTTATATTGTATATCCCAAAAAACCAACTTCACTTAGAAACTCGGAGAACTATAGATTTTTGATTCCAAAATCACCCGAAAAAGTTACCATATTCAACAAAAAATTTCGAAATGTATTTTATGTGCAGAACTATACATATGCACATTAGGGTGGTCCTTAAACCCAAATGAAAAATTTTTTCAGTCTCACCCCCTCAATCGGTTATACCACGTATAAATTTTGGTCCCGATTGGAACCCGTTATGGGGTGCCGCACAGGGGGGCAAAGTTCAGTCTCCTCTATAGAGGCTAAGCAAATAAAAATCAATTTTTTTCTTTTCATATATTATCCAAAATCAATACTACTATAGTCGAAGGATTCTTGACAGGGTAATCTGAACTTGTATCCCTGGGCGACAGGTTTTAACCGACTCTAATGGGGGCCAAAATTTATATGTGATTATTTCGACTATAGTAGCTTTGACGTAGAGGTTGAGGCTTAGGAAATCTGATATAAAAATTTGCTTCCTACCTTTGAGGACCACCCTAATGTACATATATCCGACGAAAATGGGTCGCTATCAGATATCATGAAGTTAAAATCTCACAGAAAGCATCTCAGGGAATCTTGACGAAGATCACAAATTTAAGTGCGGCCGAAGAAATAAATTCATTGATTGCGCTGTTGTTTTATTAAGTTGGTACTGCTTATGGCATATAATGGTATGAAGCATGAGGCTCATGACACAAAACAGCTGAAGGCATCTGATCATTCACAGTGTCATGGATACGCTTCATTGCAGCAGAGGATTGTCAGGCGCACAATTCCCGTGAAGGGTATGTCATTTGGACACCGATATCATCCGACTTGGCATCGTTGGAGGCCATTCAGGTTATTATGAGGCTATTCAGGCTATTTATGCAAAAAAAAAAAAAACGTTAAACTTTGGAGCACTTAAATATCTAAATACTCTTGAGGGCCACTCCCTAATGTGGAGCCTGTGTTGATCTATGTAAGGGAAGGATCTACTCTACTAACCAAACAAGTAGCACCGAATCGAAAAACTTTACCAATCCACCTTTTCAAATTATTTTATATTATATTAAGTATAGGAGGGTTGCCACCTGTTTAAAAAATTTAATTCAATTGGAATAAAGGCAATTAGGTGATTGAAGTATGTATCATAATGAGTGCCAGACGACATAGGTCTATGAAGGTAGTGTATATATTTTTAACAGGGTTGCCACCTCTTTTTAAAGTCAATTTAGTTAACTTATACACAAGTTCTTTGATATACTAAGATATGGGTGTTAAACGAAAGATTGTTAATAAATCTTTAGTTTGAAGCTTTAGAAATTTTAGATGTTTCAAGAGGATTGTCACCTCTTGAATAGTTATTTGCCACCAATTGCAAAGTTAAGTGGATTACTAAAAGTATTGGAAACAAGCTAAATGGCTTTAAAAAAATATGTATAACTGAGCGGTATTTAGGAGAGTTGTCAGCTGTTTAAAAAATGAAGCTCAATTAAATTCATCAGTTAACTTAAATATGTATCAGTGTCAGACGAATGAGATGTAAAAAGATTTTAGTTTTAAACTAATTTTAATGAGGGCTGCCACCTGTTTTAAAAGTCGAATTTATACACAAGTTAAGCGAAATATTAAAATATGAGTGTCAAAAGACTGACTTTTAAGGAAAACTTTAGTTTGAAAATATTCTTTATTAAGGTTGCCACCTATTCTAAAAGTAACAAATTAATTTTATTTTTTGAAGTTAGAAACTTTTTTTAGCGGTACAGGAGATTTTAAATTTTTTGAAATGAAAAACCGACCATGCGTGTAGCAAGACTGAGCTTTTTTGTAGCTTAGCTCATACTTTTTTCTGCTAAGGCTGCGTTTCACCAAACTCATTTAAGTGGAGATAAATTTTAATCCAATGTTTTATTTAATTCCCAATTAAATTTTTTCAGTTTCAATAAGCTCTTAACCGTGCTAAAAGTGATAGAAAAAGCAGAGCTGGTATACAGTAAACAGCTGATACACAATATTATGGTGTGTTTATATTGGTCGGCCGCTGTGGTGTAGTGGTAAGCAGTGCGCGCTACCACTCCGCAACGCCAAGGTTCAAACCCTGGTCAAAGCAACATCGAATAAAAATATAGAAAAAGGTTTTTTCTTAACAGCGGTCGTCCCTCGGCAGGCAATGGCAAACCTCCGAGTGTATTTCTGCCATGAAAAACAGCTTCTCATAAAAATACTATCTCCGTTCGGAGCCGGGGTAAAACTGTAGGTCCCTCCGCTCTGTGTGACAACATCAAGGCGCACGCCACAAATCGGAGGAGAAGCTCGGCCAAACACTAACATATGTGTAAGCGCCAATCTATTATTATTATTATTATATTGATCAGCTGATTACACGTGTGACATCTCTAAGTATGATTATGCTGATTTAATTTTTATTTAAGTGAAGAGCATAGGTAACTTAAATCAAAATTAAAAACAAGTTAAACTTGATTGGTGAAACCAAAATTCCAAAATTAAAGTAATTTTTTCTTAAATGAATCTGGTGGTATGCAGTCTAAGAGATAAGAAGAGTTTAGCACTTTTTTTTAGAATAAAGTTTGTGTTTAAAGGGCAGAGAAATTTTAAAAGCTGCTTGAGAAAACGGAAAATCAACAAATTGAAAATTTTTCAATTTATTAAAGTGGTTTCCCTTTATTTGATTTTTCTAGAAAAATTAGCATTTCCAAAATACCTACTTTTGGTATGGATTCCGCTTTTTTGCCTTTTTTGCGAAAAAACGCATAATTTCATACATAAATTTTAACCTTCTTAGGGAACTTGTAGAACTCCTAAAGGGCGTCTCGTTTTCCTAATTTTTCCGACTGGGTACCTAATAATGTATACTACGCTCATCTATACATTCGTATATTTTTAAATATGAACTTCATTTAACTTTTAGTAATAAAATTTCTGCAAAAATTCTATATTTTACCTATATTTAAATATTATTAATTACAATTTTTTTTTCCCACACAGATGTATGTATGTATAAATGTATTTATGTGCATAAAGCCCGTGTCAAAATTATAAGCGCACTAATTATTTTCAAGTTTTAACAAATTGCATATTTGTTTGTTATTTAGTTTTAGCTATTTTTTATTAAGATATCCATATGTTGTTTAATTTTTAACAAAAACCTTATAAATCCAAACTTTGTGCAACACAAAAATCAACGCTAAGTCCTAGCTGCCTCAAACTTATATTTGTATGTACTAAAAGTAATAGACTACAAAACTGCATACTAAAAATCTTTCTAAGAAATCTAATTAAAAACTTTCAAATCTCAGCGAAAGTTTGTTGATTTCTTTAATATTGCATAAAGTTTGAAATATGGGTTAATATGGTTTTGTTCAAAAATAAAAAAATATTTTATTAAAAAAATAACTAAAATTAAGGAAAAAAACAAAAATATTAAGCCTTGTAAATAAAAGGTGCGCTTATAAAGTGACACAGGCTGTATATTCGCAATTTCTAAATTTTAATAATACACACATATGTATGTACATATATATTTTTTAATTATGAAATTTCAACCTGTCAATGGAAAAAACCAAAGCCAAACAATCTGCAGAACAATGACTGATCAATAATTACTAATAAATTTCAATTATGGTAACGCCTTTGTGAAAACTTCAGTAAGCTAAAGGCTTAAAAAGCACGTTCAGCTCTGGTGAATCCCAAAACTGATGATGATGTAATAAATCTGCGGTATGCTTAAAACACGCTTCAACTGAAATATTAATAAACAATTTATTTTCATTTTGCAGATGTTTCATAGCTTGGCGTTGAGCTTTACTCCAACAATTGTTTAACGATTTTTTTTTTTTTTTTTTTGTATTCATAAGCGGAAACACAAACACGCTAAGAAATACATACACACACAATATGCACGCACTATGCAAATATATTCTGAATAAAGATTTTCCACTAACTGTTAATGATGCTGAAGAAATTACTCACCGGCTTCAGCTGATGCGGTGGCAAACACAGCCGCTGCAACAACAATTACACATTCAACAAAGAATTTCATATTTTCGGTTTTTTTTCCCCACTTAAATTATTATAAATCTTCAAAAATAAACAAAAATGTTCATTAGCTATACAATGACAATGATGATAATTAATTTTTATTATTTCAGTCAAATATTAGCGTACAATTTTTGGCAAACGAAAGACTTGAGTAACGAACTTGTTAATTATCACAGCACACACAAATGTGAAGACGCAAACGACAGAACAACGACTAAGCTGTCAAAACCGCGAACGTTGAGTTTTTATATGCGATTCGTATTGATGGGATTAGATTGCGCATCAATTCGTTTGAGTCGAAATGAAGTGCGCCAATGGGGCGAACGATTCGCAAGATTTTCGAACATGACACATAAGAACTGACATTCAAAAGCACATAAATACAAATAGTACACAATCTGAGAGTGGGCTCAAGTAATGAGCGGTCAGCCCTGTTTAGTTTTATTTATTTAGAATGAGTATAGTGTGAGTGAAGAAATGAAGTTCAAGTGCAGATTTTAGCTGAAAAAGCAACTCCCAGCGCTGCAGCGTGAATACTGAATTCTTATTTTTAGATATGTATGAGTTTATATTGAAATTATTTTTGTTTTGCAGATTTTTTAAGACTTTGCTTTCTTCAGGTTTTTTATTCATTGTTCGCACGTAATTACTTTTATGTGTGTGCGCTTTGCGCTATGTCAGCGATTTGATGTGTTTATTTGTATATTTATTTTTTGTGAATAAATATGTTTGCACGTACTGTAATCTCAAAAAAATCGGGTTTTATAGATTAAAAAAACGTTTGGGTTTACATATGTATGTATGTAC
>NW_023459211.1:65502-69043 GCF_013731165.1 Rhagoletis pomonella | reverse complement strand
GAAGAGCCTGCCTGAAACTATACAAAAAAGCAAATAAGCAAATGTATATAAGGAATTGACAACAACAACCACACTGTTGAGTTTAAATAGCGGCAAATCAGCTGCACTTGATAGTAGTTGGTTGAATAAGAAAAATGAATTAGCAACAAGAGTTTACGGGATGTACATAGCTCAGTGGTTAACGCTTCTGACTTTGAGCATCGATTTCGCAGGTTCGATCCCTGCTGAAGTCTAGAAAGAAGAAGTCTGATGAGGAGATGTGGTGATCTCCGAAATAGCTGCTATAACTTCTACCGCTTAGACTTTGTTGCTTTTTCAATTTTTCCTAAGAAACAATCGTGGTACAAAGCTCAATAAAAATATTTAAAAAAAAAATTTTTAATATACCACGCTTTTATAAATGGACTAAAAAGTAGAAAATAATAATTCTCAGTCCCATAGAATTTGTTTTGATAACTTTTGATTTTGAAATTTTAGCAAAAGTCATTTTAAACAAATTATGCGATTGAAAATAAAAAGCGTGGGACGCATGCAATACAAAGCATTAGACGCGGTGCACATTAGAGCGATACGATATGCGATACGATACGCGATACGATACGCGATGCGATATGAAATGCGCGCAGTGCACATTAGAGCGATGCGACACGCGATACCATTTTGTGATAGCTAGCCCTTATAAACTTGTTAATGAGTTAAATGAGTTGCTTCCCAACCGAGTTTAGACCTTTCAAATGATGGGTCTATGTTTATGTCTAAAAACTTTTAAAAAATTTAAAAGAAAAGTATGTTTAATATCGAGTAAAACTGATGTTTATTTTTACAAAGTCGGCTAAAAATTAAATGAGATATTCAAATTTTCATGACAAATTATTCCAGAATATTGCATTCACTACAAGGAAAAACCGGTGAAAGCTGAATTAAAAAAAGGTTAAGCAAAAATTTTTGAGTTGTATAGCCAAAAATATTTTCTTTTTCTTATGAAAGGTTTAATAACTTTCCCCCGATTTTTGAAAGTAAAAATCACTATATATTAAATGTAAATTTTACATCAATTCAAGAGTAGTATAGTTGCTTTATAAAATAGTGCATGAAAACTTTGTCAAATTTGAAAAAAGACGAAAAAATGAACACAGAAAATACACACAGATTTCTTAAGTTTTCTAAAAGTTTATATACATATATCATTCGAAAGGTCTAAACTCGGTATATAGTCAACTGAGTTACAAGCTTATAAGTGCGGAAAACGGGGTTTTTAACAGTAAATCAAGATTGTGTGGGTGTGTGACAAAAATTTCGTATCTCGATTCTTACTTCACTCGGCAAAACCTACCTGAAAAATAACATGACTTACCAGGTATTTTTACTTCATTATTTTTTGTAGCATTGGGTTATAGAGCACACAAATTTGTACTTTCTCTATTTAATTTAAAAACGTATTAAATATAATAAAATAAAACTCAAGAATAAAAACATATAAAAATATAACGAATAATCAAAAATAATTACCTACAAACATAGTATTTTTATTAGATCTGATTTCTTCTGTTAATGGTAAATGAGATGATTATTTCTAAATTGTTTCTAAGTACATTGATTAATATTTATTTGAATATTTGAAACAAAATATCATATCGGAGCGGTGTCGCACGTGCGATACGCATGCGATATTATATAGCTGCGGTGTCGCTGTCGTGCAAGTGTGCACAGTTTTCATCGCTTCCTACCAATTCCCACGTACTCAGCATGCCGATGTCGCATTCATATCGTCGCTGCCGTGCAAGTGTGCACAGTTTTCATCGCTTCCTACCAATTCCCACGTACTCAGCATGCCGATGTCGCATTCATATCGTATCGAGTATCGCATCGCATATCGTATCGCTCTAATGTGCACCGTGCCTTAGATTTAATTGACAATAGTCAAACTACATAACCATGATTCAATAATACAAGGTTGTGTAATTTGTGACAGCTAAAATTTGACACTCCTTTATCTAGATTTGTATTTTGGAAGTAGGAGAAAGGGGAAGAATGTGATCGCATTTTGCGAAAACGGTAGTAGAATGGTACTACAAAAAGTACGCAAAGTATACAATTAGAAGTAAAATGTGTATTATTAATTCTATGCGAATTTGCAATATATTTGGTGTTTTAATGGAAATACTAAACAATACATAAAAATATGCATTTTTGAATTAAGTTATTCGTCATTTCCGGGAACAAATCTAGAATGCCGACCGTTAAGCTATGCAAAAACGAAAAATGCGGATCAATAGAACTTTTTATGCTCATTTCAACCATGCCAAAATGATTTGGCGCAAGTAAAAAATGAAGAGTTTCTAGAAGGTTAAAGTTCAGTTTTTAGATATTTTAAATATTAATATCTTATGTACTTTATAACCGATTAAACAGCTAATGACGTCACCATAAAGGTAATTAATTTGTTCTTCAGCTGATGTACATAATTTATAGCTTTTTGAATTTTTAAACCAAAACCACTAAAAATCGAAGAAATATTATTTTTTCATTAAATAACCTTTTTTGAAAGAACTGAATAATTAATGGTAAAGAATTTTATATAATTTAGAAAGTACAAGTTATTATCTTTAATTCGATATTACATACTTTATCATGATCTACTTTTGCGTTTCAACAATTTAGTGATAATAAAAAATACAAATAAACCTCTTATATCTTCTTTTTTTACCAGTGACAAATAAATTTGGTATCGTTGAAATCAGCGTAAAAAGTTCTATCAATCGGCATTTTTGGTTATTTTATAGGTAAACGGTCGCTATTATACACTTGTTCTAGAAAATTACGCAAACGAAGGTGACGCCAACGAATATTTAGTATGAAGAATTTTTGGTTTTACTACTAATATCACTAGAAACTCCAGAGTAAGCAACATTATGCACAAGTAAAGGAGCCGATTTTATGTGTGGGAGCGAGAAGACTGTTTTATTACAAAACCTTTCTATTATTGAATCATGGGTTTATATGGACTTCTTCAGAGAATGAACTTTATTTTAATGAAAATTCTTAAAAATAAGTAAATAAAAATAAGTGGAAAACAATATCACTTTGAAATGAGGTGCTCTTGATATGACTGCATGTACATTAGGGTGGTCCAAAAACAGTAGAGTCGGAATTGTAATGCTCTCACTCCCTAGGATTGTTGTATATAGAAAAGTGTACCCATATTTTTTTTTTAATCAAAAAATTTTTAGTGGTCGTTCAAAGCGCTCAAAGTTTTCCATGTACTTTTGTATGAGAAAAAACAACTTTTCGTAGAAATGGTATAGAATTTTTGAAAATCAATATTTTTCGATCAGAAAACTCTGGTTTGTTAACTTTTTCTTATTTACATTTAGTCTGTCCCCGTACTCCAGCATTTAGACAGAAATAGTCCGAAGTAGCCGTGGTGTAGAATACCAACCGTTTAGCCATAAAGAAATAAAAAAAAATTTAGCTAAATAGAACTTTCCATGCTGATTTCAACCATATGAAGATTATTTGGCGCAAATAAAAACTAAAGCCA
>NW_023459211.1:62444-65402 GCF_013731165.1 Rhagoletis pomonella | reverse complement strand
TTTTTTTGGAACACCGCAGGGACACCCTGTGTTTAATTTTATCCCAAAATTTTAATTCCTGTAATTTTCCACTATCTATATGGAAACAAGAAACGTCGAACCAAAATTTTATTTTAAAGAATATATTTTTGAAATTTTTTCTGTGAAGAGCTTACGCCTGGCTATGCTTTTATTAAAATTCTTAGTATAAAATTTCTCGACTTTAGTGGCTTCCTGGCGGCATATAATTATTTTTTTAGGCAAATGTCTATTTAATTCTTTTTAGTGGATGAATTGTCTTTACAGAAATACCAAACTAGTTCACATTGCAGATAACGAATTTTTCGATTTATGCCCACTTAGGCGGCAGTGTGCGCTGATGAGAAAACGAAAACTCGTATATTGTAACGAAAAAGTGGCCGGTAATCCAAAGGTTAGATGAGAAAACGGCCCTTAATCGAGTACGCTATAAAGACTGAGAAATAAACGTTTGAAAGAAATATGTGTTGAATCAGATCGATTTTTTGTTAATGTGGTTTCTTCGTAGGTATAAACAAGGTAAAAACTGCACACCCGAAAATTTTCTAAATATTCTAATCAAAATTTTTTACATTTTGATGACAATTTTTTAAATTTTGATAATTTTTTTTGCAATTTAAGTAAGCTTTTAAACTTTTATTATTGAGGTTTCTGTTATAGATTGAAATATATTTTAAATGAAAATTATAAATAAATAATACAAAAAAAACTTCTTATTTGTCAATGTTATTGTGGCTTATTAACATTTTATTTTTTAATATTTTTACTGAGCTTTGTACCACGATTGTTTATTAGGAAAAACTGAAAAAGCAACAAATTCTAAGCGGTAGAAGTTAAGCAACTATTTCGGAGATCCCACATCTCCTCATAAGACTTCTTTTTTCTAGACTTCTAGACAGCAGGGATCGAACCTGCGTAATCGATGTTCAAAGTCAGAAGCGTTAACCACTGAGCTATGTACATCCCGTAAACTCTTGTTGCTAATTAATTTTTCTTATTCCACCAACTACTTCCTCAACAGCGTGGTTGTTGTTGTCAATTCTATACATCCATTTGCTTATTTGCTTTGTATACTATACGTTTCAGGTAGGCTCTTCCTAAACTATGTATTTGTCAATGTTATTGTGGCTTATTAACATTTTATTTTTTAATATTTTTATTGAGCTTTGTACCACGATTGTTTATTAGGAAAAATTGAAAAAGCAGCAAAGTCTACGCGGTAGCAGCTATTTCGGAGATCACCACATCTCCTCATCAGACTTATTTTTTCTAGACTTCAGCAGGGATCGAACCTGCGTAATCGATGTGCAAAGTCAGAAGTGTTAACCACTGAGCTGTGTACACCCCGTAAACTCTTGCTGCTAATTATACTTATAATTATAATTATAATAGACAAATTAAAGGAAAAACTTTTTAATATACCACGTGTTATAAATGGACTAAAAAGAAGAAAATAATAATTCTCAGTCCCATAGAATTTGTTTTGATAACTTTTGATTTTGAAATTTTAGCAAAAGTCATTTTAAAAAAATTATGCGATTGAAAATAAAAAGCGTGGGGCGCATGCAATACGAAGCATTAGGCGCGGTGCACATTAGAGCGATACGATATGCGATACGATACGCGATACGATACGCGATGCGATATGAAATGCGCGCAGTGCACATTAGAGCGATGCGACACGCGATACCATTATGTGATAGCTAGCCCTTATAAACTTGTTAACGAGTTAAATCAGTTGCTTCTCAACCGAGTTTAGACCTTTCAAATGATGGATCTATGTTTATGTCTAAAAAAACTTTTAAAAAATTTAAAAGAAAAGTATGTTTAATATCGAGTAAAACTGATGTTTACTTTTACAAAGTCGGCTAAAAATTAAATGAGATATTCAAATTTTTATGACAAATTATTTCAGAATATTGCGTTCACTACAAGGAAAAACCGGTGAAAGCTGAATTAAAAAAAGGTTAAGCAAAAATTTTTGAGTTGTATAGCCAAAAATATTTTCTTTTTCTTATGAAAGGTTGAATAACTTTCCCCCGATTTTTGAAAGTAAAAATAACTATATATTAATTGTAAATTTTACATAATTCAAGAGTAGTAAAGTTGCTTTATAAAATAGTGCGTGAAAACTTTGTCAAATTTGAAAAAAGACGAAAAAATGAACACAGAAAATACACACAGATTTCTTAAGTTTTCTAAAAGTTTATATACATATATCATTCGAAAGGTCTAAACTCGGTATATAGTCAACTGAGTTACAAGCTTATAA
This sequence comes from Rhagoletis pomonella, assembly GCF_013731165.1. NCBI lineage: Eukaryota > Metazoa > Arthropoda > Insecta > Diptera > Tephritidae > Rhagoletis > Rhagoletis pomonella. The sequence goes on along the minus strand of NW_023459211.1, from coordinate 63,112 downwards.
GTGCGGAAAATGGGGTTTTTAACAGTAAATCAAGATTGTGTGGGTGTGTGACAAAAATTTCGTATCTCGATTCTTACTTCACTCGGCAAAACCTACCTGAAAAATAACATGACTTACCAGGTATTTTTACTTCATTATTTTTTGTAGCATTGGGATATAGAGCACACAAATTTGTACTTTCTCTATTTAATTTAAAAACGTATTAAATATAATAAAATAAAACTCAAGAAAAAAAACATATAAAAATATAACGAATAATCAAAAATAATTACCTACATACATACATCATTTTTTAGTATTTGTTATTATATCTGATTTCTTCTGTGTCTAAATTGTTTCTAAGTACATTGATTACTATTTATTTGAATATTTGAAACAAAATATCATATCGGAGCGGTGTCGCACGTGCGATACGCATGCGATATTATATAGCTGCGGTGTTGCTGTCGTGCAAGTGTGCACAGTTTTCATCGCTTCCTACCAATTCCCACGTACTCAGCATGCCGATGTCGCATTCATATCGTATCGTTTATCGCATCGCATATCGTATCGCTCTAATGTGCACCGTGCCTTAGAGTTAATTGACAATAGTCAAACTACATAACCATGATTCAATAATACAAGGTTGTGTAATTTGTGACAGCTAAAATTTGACACTCCTTTATCTA
>NW_023459211.1:34864-62344 GCF_013731165.1 Rhagoletis pomonella | reverse complement strand
CTAATGCATGAAAATCCTAACCTCAAAAAAATCACCCGTTACTTACGCTTTTTATACCTCTGTCCTAGCTTTAAATATTTGTATTTCAAAGTACAATAATACTACTTCCCCTATTGTTAAATAAAGTCATGGTTACTTACCGATCTTTATTTATTGTCATTGCGAGTACCTACATATGTAAAGACGGCTACTTAATATGCAGGAAAGGTATATAGGAATGTTCCCTCGCTGCAACCCAACGAAGACGGTTGCTATAAGACCAAATTTCTTTCCAATGATGCGATTTCAAGATGGCGTAAAAATAGTCTAACAGCCGTATTCTAATAAAGTCACAAACCTTAGCTCGTCACTGCTAAGTTTTGAGACTGTTAGAATAGAGGGGTAAGGCTGATGTCACCAAAAGTCCTTTCTTTAATTTTGGGAAGTAACAGATGAGATGAAAAGTTCTAAATAGTTAGGTTCCATTAGAGTAAACTTTTTTGATTTAGCTATCTACATATTTATCAAATGGAGGCATAAATAATAGGAATAGGAATACGAAAACACAAGCATCCCAAACGGTAAAGCCTAGAATTAAGCCCCCAGAGCTTAAAAAGAAATCCGAACGAATCACAAGAGGCATACATACCACGGTGGAGAGAATACAGAGGTGGCGCCGATGACGATACCGCTACTCGGCTCTCAGTGATTTTGACAGAATCAGCTGTTTTGGTGACGTCATAGTAGAGAAGACAGCAGTAGTGATGTGCTGAGTCAATACTTTTAAGTACCCAATACTCTCGATACTCGGTACCGAAACATTTAGATTTCGAATAAAAGCGCACATAGGCCAAAAATATGGAAAAAATGCCCAACAAAACCTGAATGTAAGAGCTAATAGAGCTTTTTTACTGATTCAAATGAAAGATGTATATATGTCGGTTCGATGCCATAATACAGAGAAACCCGTACTTGTTTGAAGCTTTTTTGTTCCAGCTGAATCGCACGATATCATTTTTGTAGGCCTGGGACAGATTCTGTAACCAGTTAACGACAATTTTCGAATCGGTATCGGTTTTGTCGACTTTTGATATCAAATATTTGTAAGTCAACAAGTACGATATCGACCCGAAACTTGTCGCTAACTGGCTATAGAATCTCTCCCCTGAAAGGCTTCTTCATCCGTCAAAGTATTTTTCGTGAACCTTAGATCGACTAAGATTAAAACTGATAAAATAATATTTTTCTGTGGCGATAAGTTCAAGTGTTTTAGCCGATATCATATAAATTAGTAATGAAAGTTTTTTCTAAACCTGAAATGCATATAATGGCGAGGGTTTAATGTAAATAATCGGTATCGGATACCGAAAAGGAAGTATAGGGTACCGAAATCTTTTTTAAGTATTGGGTACCGAGTATTGGGGACAATTCAGCACATCACTAGTCGCCCTCATTCTCGCCGCTCTCAGTTGTCCACTCTACGATGACGTCACGCTAAAATTACTCTCACGAATTCCGCTGCAATCGGCGCAATCTTGTATTCTATCATTCTTGCATACATACTATGTATGCATGATTCAATAATACAAGGTTGATAAACTGACAGTTGTCTCTCTCGCACCGCTCCCTTAGCAGTGGCACCGTGTTGCTTCTTTGCAAATTTACATGGAAACAGTGTAGCTTTGGTGTGAAATAAAAGTATAAGCTTTTGTGCAATATGTTTATTTGTATATGCATATGAAGCATATTTAACTGATGAAAACGTAAGCATTGGATGTTTACATCAATCTCATAGTAGTCTTATTTTATTTTTGAGGCATTTCGCAGTTTTTATACGGCTAAATAGCATATAAATTACGTAATTCACGTAGATATATCAATATTACGTTCAACATTTCGTTTAAAATGCCAGATTTCCTGCAAATACATTAGAATTTACGAAAGGAATTTCACTATTAATTGCCTACTTTGAGTACTTTTCTACTACCATTTTCGCAACAAGGGATTGCATTCTTGCCCTTTCTCTGCCCTTCGTAAATGCAACCTTTTGTAAGGGAGTGTCAAACCGCAGCTGTCAATAATTATCTAACCTTGTATTATTGAATCATGCTATGTATGTATATTTTCTTAAATAGAAAGATGGCTTTTCTGACAATTCCGCCTCCGGTAATGATGTCGCAAGTAGTCAGAGATTGAAAATGCTCGGCTGAGTTTATAGAACACTAGTGTTCACCAAGTGGTTGAAATTCAACCACTAAAATTAAGAAGAGTTTATGTGATTTGAGTTGATGTGAAATAACATTAGTTTGAATGGGTAAAGTGGAGGGGAGTTTAACTTAGTACTTAGCATAACATAATATTTCATAGCATAACATAACATAACACCGAACATTCTTCAGTTGTATCACCTTTTTTTATCCGTATCACCTTCTCCATCTCTATCTATCTCACATTTTCACTGGAATACAAAAAGCCTTAACTAACCAAATATCCAAAATTAACGTTTTGATTGATTATGATACATTTCATCGAACTACATATAAGTCCAACATCGTTATATGCAATAAAACATGTTTGTTAGTTACGGCTTTTTTGCATTTCAGCGAGTATGTGAGATAGAGCCTTTCTATATTAAGGTAAATATTTGTATCAGGGATGTTACGAATGTCATATTTTTCACATTCGCAAATGCGAAGGCGAGTTTTCGGAATGCGAATGTTAGGAATACCATTAAAAAAGCTGATACATATGTACATATAAATACATATTTCATTGACAAGTTTGATGAAACTAACTGATCATGATAGCTGATAAGAGGTTCGTTCGCGTAGCTGTTAATTGTTTATGTTTAACCAAAACTTACAAGTTTTTGCGTTCGCGTACGCAAAAAACTTGCAAAGTAGGGGAAATTGAGAGAGCAAAGTGACATTTAATTTTGAGGGGAAGCTGCTGGTTTCTGCTGGAAAAATTTTTGCCAACAGGAAAACAGCTGATCAAAAACAGCTGGTGGGCATTTAGGCAAATCACAAAATTGAATTTGATGGTTTGGAAGTTAAAAATTACAAAATGCGACTAATTAAACTTGTAAGAAGTAAGTAGTTATTTGTTTAATCAATAAACTGTGCCAGGATACCATGTTGTAATGAGTTTTCGTACGTTTTAAATTTTACACTTTTGAATTTAAACGAAAATTATATCAGCTGTTCGTCTAACTTGCAAGTTTCTGCAAATTTTCTGTTCGCGTACTATTTTGGATATTTCTCTCTTGTGAGAGAACAGATGACATTTCGCCGGAATTTGGCAGTTGGTTGGTTTCTGTTGGAGATTTTAAACGAACGCACCTAATATCAGAGGCCCCAAAGAAAATATGTACAAACATATGTACATACATTCATATCTTTACCTTAATTCGGAACTTCTTTCGAAACTGGGGTTTTCACAGATTTTATTAGGATATGTTAAAATACACCTCACTAAAAATTTTAAATAGTTAGTACCAAAAACAACGGAGTTAATCCACTTCTTATCTTGTAAAATAGAAAATTTGCTGGTTAGGGGCATATGTATGTATGTACATATATGAAAAGGTGCTCTCAACGCTAGTTCGATCTTAAATAAATGTTTAGGCGACGCTACTACCAACCAATCAACGAATGCTCGTCGACGCACGTCACATTTTCCTTAATTCTATAAAAGCTTTTGCAAGCGCTGGAGTGCACAGAGAAACATTTTCCTTCAACGAAAACCACCAAATTGAGCTTTATTTTTCAAAATTGTCCAAAAATAAAATTAAATATTTTCTGAATTGTTTATGTACTAAATGTCATTTTGCTTTTAAATACAATTGCTGGCTTATTCCCATGACAACGACATCATCGGTAACAAAAACCGCGAAGTCTGTTCAGCCTTTTCCAAGTTGGATAAGGAAGCAAAGCGAATGGATCTGGTGGTAAACGGGGACAAGACGAAGTATCTCCTGTTATCAAACAAACAGTTAGCATATTCGCGCCTTGGCACCCACCTCACTGTTGACAGTTATAGTTTCGAGAAAGTAAAGAATTTCGTTTACTTGGGAACCAGCATTAACACCGATAATAATGTCAGCATGGAAATGCAACGCAGAATCGCTCTAGCCAACAAGTCCTACTTTGGAGTAAGTAGGCAATTCTATTGCTAATTTTGATCGCTAAAAATTGCCAAAAGTATAGCAGGCGTACCTAGCAACATCCAAATTTAGTTGCATGGCCCTGATACTAGCAGATTTGGCTGGTTACACTTTGCTTCTGTTACTTTTCCGTGTTGCGTACTTCTAGGTCCCGCGGCTTTTAATTTATACAATTTTAGTGATGGAAATTGAGCGTAGCGATTGTCAGAATTCCACTGTAGGAGTAAAGTTCTCTCGCGACGTACGAAAACCACACTCTATAAGTTACTCATCATGCCCGTGCTGGTATATGGCGCAGAAGCATGGACAATGACAACATCCGATGAGGCGGCTCTTGGAGTGTTCGAGAGAAAGATTATGCGGGCCTTTAAGCGTTGGCGACGGCGAGAATCGCAGACGATGGAACGATTAGCTGTATGAGCTTTACAAAAACAGGGACATAATGCAGCTGGCTTCGCCATGTCGTTCGGATGGACACCGACGCTCCAGCTCTGAAAGTATTCAATTCGGAACCCGCTGGTGGTAGCAGAGGAAGAAAGAGGCCACCACTGCGATGGAAAGATCAGGCGTTTCCGATTGGCGTCAGTTGGCACAGAAGAGAAACGACTGGCGTGCTTTGCTGAACTCGGCCAAAATCGCTTAGGCGGTTACAGCGCCAAATAAGAAGAAGAAGAAGAATTAGTTAATGTGCATATGGTGTGCGTGTTTGTTTGTTGTTATTTAATGTGTTTGTAGTGCGTATTTAAAGAAAAATACTAAACGATATTTTTGTGTTCCATGGAGTAGAACTAGCAAGCTGGCAAGTGATGACGAGCACTAATTATAAAATAATGCTTAATAATAATCAGATTTTATTTGAGTAATAACAGTTTTTGCTAATTTTTCCAAAATTAAACATTCTAAGCAAAGTACACGTAGAAATCTATGTATCCTCCTTACATAGGATAAAGCAAATTCGGATTTTTTTTAATAGAGGTATTATCTTTAGGCCCGAGAATTTCTATAGGGTTGCCAGCTGTCTAAAAAATTATAACATCCGCACCGTTCGTTGGATTACAGAAAATGAAGTGTCAAATGAATGTGCTTGGCCTCTAATGTAATGTCCAATTATGTATTATCTTTTTAGCAGGGCTGCCACCATTCTAAAAACTATAATATTTTCTCAGTTAGTTGGACTAAAAATGAGGTGCAAACTGAAAGGATACGGTCCCCGGATGTGCAATAAGGTTTTATTTTTTTAGTGGGGTTGCCACCTTTTTAAAAATTACTACCTTACATATAAATATGAATTTTTTGTTAATGACATCCGATTTGCACAGTTCAGTCAATTTACAAAAAATAAGGTGTCATAAACTTGGCCTATAGACGTGCAATATATTTTTATTTTTTCTTAAGGGTTGTCCCCTGTTTGATAAGCCGAAACGAAAGAATGCTAAGCAATCTTTAGTTTGAGTATTTAAGCTATTTTTGAGGTGTTTGAAGCAGATTGGTATCAATCGAAATACGTTTGATAAGGTCTTTCAAACTTTCTTTCAGAACTATATTTAGTACGGTTGTCACAAGTTTAAGCAAGCAAAGAAAGCATTTGGTCTGAAGTCCGTTGCAGTTGACTTCTAGCACCTTTGTGTGCCTTGGGAGACCAATTGTGATGTGTGCTCTTACGGAGTTGTGTTGCCTGCCGGCTCCCTGCTGTATGTGCTGTAAGCGGGGGTACAGCCTTGTGGTTGTGGTGGGCGGTATCGCGGGGGGGTATGCGAATGGGCAACGCAGTAGGGGCCCACATAGTCACTCGTCCAATCACACGTGTTCCGAAGTCCTGAGCATGCCCTAAAGAGACACCAGCCAAGGCAGGAGTTGCACTTGGCTGATGTGACGTTACGGTATATTCTTGACTGACAAACTGAGCAGATTATCGGAGGAACTAGGAGTTGGCGGCGGCAGTGTGTGGGTGCTGTTGTGTCTGTTTGTGTGTCTATTGTTGTGTTGTGTTGGGGTATGGGTGTGTTGGATCTGTGCTGCACGGGCGGGTGGCGGTTTGCCGGGCAGACGGTCCGATTCGCACAGTATGGGGCTTCGATCGACGTGGTCCATTGTCGGTGCGTACGTTAGCCTCAGCAAGTGCGGAGATGACTCCACCCGTCACAGGAATTGCACCGGACCGAGGTGGAGTTTGTATACAGTCGTCTCTGGCATACGCAGTAGGTGAAGATTTCTGGCCCTAGGTTGGACTCTATGCCAGCCCTGAGCAGAAGGGTACGGAGCAGATGTAGCCCCAGTATCGAACAACATTTGATGGATTTGGCCGACCTAAACGGGGTTAGATCGCCGAAACAACAGCCCTAGGTCGAGTAAAATCCGAGTCATTAAGGCACGTAGAACTGGCTATCGTAGGAGTGCCAAAGGAACTGTTGTTGTTGTTGTTGTTGTAGCGGCTACTAAGCCCCGTTCGGGGCGTTAGCCGAGTGGGGTTCTCAGAGCATGTGAAGAGGTGCCGGTAGTCATGTGGCGACTCTCCACATGCCGGGCATTGGTTGGGCACATCTTTGTTAATTCTGCTCAGGTATCTGTTGAGCCTGCTTCAATAGCCAGAGCGAAGTTGGGCTATTGTAGTGCGGGTCCCCCGAAGCAGACAAAGTTTTGTCCCGTCCACGTCCGGTGGTTGTGTGCCTAGAACGGCATTCACAGGGCGGGAGTCTACATAACTTGAGACTGATTCCCTGTGAATGCCGTTCAGGGCCTGTCGGTAGGTTGACGGGTCCAGAGGTGGTTTGATATACCTCTGGACTTCGTCTGTCAGTTCGTAAAGGTGCCTCCTGACGTGCCGTGGCGGGGGCTCTTCCGCGAGCAGTTTTCTGCTGGGATGGCCACGTCTGTAGCTCCCAGCAAGAAGCTGCTTGCAGAGCATTATGTTATGCTCCTTTACTGGGAGCATCTCGGCCTCGTCATGAAGGTGGTGTTGAGGCGTCATCAGCAGGCATCCTGTCGCAGTTCGTATAGCCGTGTTTTGGCAGGTCTGTAGCTTCATCCGCTGCGTCCTGCTAGTCCCCGGCGACCATACGGGCGCTGCGTAGTTTAGAACCGGCCGGCCAATTGCCAACAACGTTTCTTTATCTTTGCCCCAAGTGCTGCCGGCCAGCGACTGGAGGACATTGTTGCGGCTCTCTACTTTGTTGACAATTGCGGTTGTATGCGCCGAGAAGGAGAGCAGACTGTCGAAGGTAACTCTGAGGATTTTCGGGTTATTCACCGTCGGTATTGTTACGCCATCGACGTGAATACCCAGTGGCAGTCTGACCTCCTTCGTCCAGGTGGTGAAAAGGGTTGCCGAGGATTTCGCAGGGGATAGGGCATGGCTTCTTGCAGTGAAGAAGCGAGAAAGTTCGGAGAGGTTTACTTTCGAGCACAAGTCATCAATTCCATTCCCAGACGCCATGATCGAGCAATCGTCAGCATACGAGACTATATTAACACCCTCTGGTGGCTGAGGAAGCTTTGATATGTAATAATTAAACAGTAGCGGAGACAGGACACCACCCTGTGGTACCCCCTGTTTAATTTTACGTGGCTTGCTAGTTTTGTTTCTGAAAATTACTGACGAGTGTCAACCACTCAGGTAATTCGCCGACCACCGTTTGAGTCCCTGTGGGAGTGAGGAGGCCTCTATATCTTCTGGTAGCGTTGAATGGCTGACAGTGTCGAACGCCTTGGACAGGTCCACCGCTACTAGAATAGTTCTCTCACAGGGGCGGTTTAGGCCACGAGTTATCTGATTTTTTAAGGCGTTAAGTGCTGTTGTTGTACTATGCACTTTACGGAACCCATGTTGATGCTTCGCTGGAGTCAGGTGGCTCGTAAAGTACGGGAGCAGCAGGGCGAGTGTCTTCGCTATCGGGGAAAGGAGAATTATCGGGCGATAAGACTCTCCTTTGTTGGCTGATTTTCCCGGTTTGAGTGGGACCACTGTCCCCATTTTCCAGATGTCTGGAATGATGAGAGGCCATATACAGGTTGAGGACCTCCGTTAGGTACGCTACTTCCGCAGGACCCATATTTTTCAGCATCAACATGCATATTCCGACGGGTTTAATGGCTTTGGAGGCTTTCGCCTTCCCGATGGCTACCCTTATCTCATCGCTGGTGAAAACAAGAGGCGCACTAGGTTTTGGCATTTCGTGCAGCCTTCTGGTCACCCGACGTTTGGATTTATCCACTGAAGGATGAAGAATGAACTGTCGGCTAAAATAGCTCGCGCATCTCTACGGGTCCGACGAAGCTTGGTCACCAAAGTCTAGGTCTACTCTGTCATCGCGCTTCGTCGGGTTGGACAACGACCTCACGGTTTACCAAAGCTTGCTCACACCAGAGGCGAAGTTGCAGGTCTTCACATGCTCTTCCCATTTCTTTCGCTTATGTACGTTCACAAGTTGCCGAATCTCCGAATTGAGATCCCTTATACGGGATTTCCGGGATCGGCCTGACGAAGGTTGTTGCGCTCATCAGCTAGAACAGCCGCTTCGGCAGGAAGATTCGGACGTGGGTCCTTAATACATCCTGCTGGGATGAAGCGAGCTGCAGCAGCGGTGACAACCCTGCGGAACTTACGTTCACCTACATGAACGTCGGTTGGTATGGGTAGTGCAGTGAAGGCGCCTTCAGTAACATCAGTGAAGCCTTTCCAGTCAGCTTTGGAAAAGTTGACATAAGTCCGGTGATCCACGGAAGCAAAGTCGGCAGGTTTATCAATCGAGATGTCTATGGGCAGATGGTCTGGTGCTAGAGTCAGCATAGGTCGCCATGATACGCTGTTTATCAGACCAGCGCTGACAATTGTTAAATCTGGCGAGCCATTATCTCGCTCACGATCTCGACGGTGCACGTTGTATCCGGCGCAATTCAACAGGGTTCAATTGCCGTGCAACTTCGTCTCTTGGACCGCAGCTATTAATATTCCATGCCTTCCCATTAAGACAGTTATCTTCTCGATCTTGCTCTGGAGTCTGTTACAGTTAAATTGTAGCATCTTTATGTGCCTTGGGAGACTGATTGTAATGTGTGGTGTTAAAGAGTTGTGTTGCATGCCGGCCCCCTGCTGTACGTGCTGCCTTGTGGTGGTGGTTGGAGGCGTCGCCTGGGAGGAATGCGACGGGGCAGCACAGCAGGGGCCCACATAGTTACTCGTCCAATCTCGCGTGTTGCGAAGTCCTGAGCACGCCCTAAAGTGGCACTAGCCGAGACAATAGTTGCACTTGACTGATGTCACGTTACGGTATATTCTGGACCGACAAACAGAGCAGATTGTCGGAGGGACTACGAGTTGCCGGCGGCGGTGTGTGGTTGTCTCTACTTTGTTTGTGTGTCTATTGTTGTGTTGTGTTGGGGTGTGGGTGTGTTGATTGTGTGCAGCCCAGGCGGGTGGTGGTTTGCCGTGGAGGCGGTCCGGTTCGCACAGCATGGGACCACGAACGACGTGGTCCATTGCCGGTGCGTACGCAGGCCCGAGCAGTTACGGAGGTAACTCCACCCGTCACAGGCATTGCACCTGCCCGAGGTGGAGTTTGTATGCAGTCGTCTCTGGCATACGCAGCATGTGTAAATTTCTGGCCCTGGGTTTGACTCTATGCCAGCCCTGAGCAGAAGGGTGCGAAGAAGGTGTAGCAAGGATCGAACAACGTTTGATGGATTTCGAAATACAGCCAGGCTTACTTTTGCTAGAGAGGAAATGCCTATAAAGTGGGAGTTAATGTACGATAATGACCCCAAACATTCATCAGCGGTTGTAAAGGCGTGGATGAGTCATAATAGGGTTACGGTTTTGGAGTGGCCTTACAGTCAGGAATACTAAAAAGAAAAATTATCGGACAGAGAGCGCGAAACAAGCAAGAACTTTGGGAAAAAATTAAGAGAGAGGTATTCTATATCACCTGAAACTTGAGCTAAACTCGTCAATTCTATGCACAGAAGATGCTTGGAAGTAATAAAATATAAGGGTGGAAGTACCAAATACTAATAATTTTTGGCGATAGTTTTTTTCCTGTAAAAAAAGGTGAATGTTATTCTGCATTATTTCTTTGTTCCTATTATATTTTCCAAGTAGCATACTAGAAATGAATAATACTTCTTTAAGTTATTTATGTAGTTTTTGGTTTCCTTAGTCTTTAATTCTTAATGCGTTTTTAGTTAACGGCTCATATAAATATTTAAAAAATAAGCAATAAAAAGAAATTCCAGTGTATGTATTGAAAAAGTCACATTTACAGATGCAAAAACATATCGTGTAAGAACCCACTGGGAAAATAGTAGGGATGCGTATCGCCAATGAAAATTTGATCGGTATCGCGATCTGCCTACTAGAGGGTTTGAAAAAGTAATAACCAGAGTTCAGCAACTTTGATTTACCCTCTCCTCACAAGCAAATCAAGGACTTTCAAAGAGACACACCATTTTTATTTGTACATACAGATCTTCTTCTTCTTTCTTCTTTTTTGGCGCTGTAACCGCCTAAGCGATTTTGGCCGAGTTCAGCAAAGCAGGCCAGTCGTTTCTCCTATGTGCCAACTGACGCCAATTGGAAACGCCAAGTGAAGTCAGGTCCTTCTCCACCTGATCTTTCCATCGCAGTGGGGGCCTCCCTCTTCCTCTGCTACCACCAGCGGGTTCCGAGTTGAATACTTTCAGAGCTGGAGCGTCGGTGTCCAATCGAACGAAATGGCCAAGCCAGCGGAGCCGCTGTGTTTTAATTCGCTGCACTATGTCCATGTCGTTGTAAAGTTCATACAGCTTATCGTTCCATCGTCTGCGGTACTCGCCGTCGCCAATGCGTAAAGGACCGTAAATCTTCCGCAAAATTTTTCTCTCAAACACTCCAAGAGCCGCCTCATCGGATGTTGTCATTGTCCATGCTTCTGCGCCATATACCAGCACGGGCATGATGAGTGACTTATAGAGCGTGGTTTTCGTACGTCGAGAGAGGATTTGACTCCTGAATTGCCTACTCAGTCCAAAGTAGCACTTGTTGGCAAGAGTGATTCTGCGTTGGATTTCAATGCTGACATTATTATCGGTGTTAATGCTGGTTCCCAATTAAACGAAATTCTCTACTTTCTCGAAATTGTAACTGTCAACAGTGACGTGGGTGCCAAGGCGCGAATGTGCTGACTGTGTGTTTGGTGACATTAGATTCTTCGTCCATTCGCTTTGCTTCCCTATACAACTTGGAAAAGGCAGAACAGACTGAGCGGTTTTTATTACCGATGATGTCGATGTCGTCGGCATAAGCCAGCAATTGCACGCTCTTGTAGTAAATTGTTCCTGAGCGGTTCAGTTCTGCAGCTCTTATTATCTTCTCCAACATCTGGTTTAAGAAGTCACATGAAAGCGAGAGTGAACGGCTCGGAGAGGTCTTTTCCAATTCTGACGGGGCTGGTGGTATTGGTCAACGTCATTTTACACAGCCGTATGAGTTTTGAGGGGATGCCAAATTCAGACATAGCGACGTATAGGCAACTCCTTTTAGTGCCTTCAAAAGCGGCTTTAAAGTCGACAAATAGGTGGTGAGTTGCGATCCTTTTCTCACGGGTCCAAGATTTGGCGTATTGTGAATACCTGGTCTATGGTGGATTTGCCAGGCCTAAAGCCACACTGATAAGGCCCAATCAGTTCATTGACGGTGGGCTTCAGTCTTTCACACAATTCGCTCGATAAGACCTTGTAACCTATGCTTAGAAGGCTGATCCCGCGGTAGTCGGGGCGAATGGCGGGGTCACCTTTCTTGTGGATTGGGCAGAGCACACTTAAATTCCAGTCATCGGGCATGCGTTCATCTGACCATATTCTGCACAACAGTTGATGCATGAACCCTATCAACTCCTCGCCGCCGTACTTGAATAGCTCAGCTGACAGGCTGTCAGCTCCAGCATCTTTGTTGTTTTTGAGCCGCGTTATTGCTATTTATAACTCGTGAAAGTCAGGCGGTGGAACGGCAGTTGTTCCTTCGGGCTCGCTGAAATCCGACTACTTCTTCGGCGGCGGTACTTAATGAGCGGGAAATGTAGATCCACTGCTCGCATATGTCGGTTTGTTGAAGAGTGCTCTCTGAGAGCAGGTGTGAGAGTCGAGTAGCGAAAGCGCTGGCTGTCTGTTGTGATTGCAGCTTTTCGACGTTAAGCTTTCCTTTCCTGTACAAACAGATGCGATCAAATAATTTGCAACGAAATTCAAAATGATATTGTTTGCAACTTGTGTTCATTTATTTATTTAAAATAATTTTAATTTAAAATATAATTCAATCCATAACAGAAACCACAATAATAAAAGTTTAAAAGCTTGCACAAATTGCAAAAAATTAATCAAATTTTAAAAAATTTTCATCAAAATTTTAAAATTTTTAATTAGAATATTTATTTTCGGGTGTGCAGTTTTGTAGCTAATTCAATTGTAGCATGTATAAGAACCCCCCGCTAGGGCAGGCACCTTGCCGTTGGTGCGGGGGCTTAGCTGAATCGCCGACCAGTCCGTTTCTGGTTTGGGGTATCGTTGACGCGCTCGCCGCTTCTGCGCTGCCTTATCTCCAGATTAGGGCTGCCGGCGAACGGTGACCAAGATCTGCCACCTCCTGATCCAGGGTGTGATACGACACCGTGCCTATTGGACGGTTTGCAGCCAGGAGGGTATAAACCGGCTGTATTATAACGGCGCCTCTTCGCCACCGGGCCGCATCGAGGAGTATCGGTGGCCTAAGCGCGACATGGGGCGCTGGCGCGGCGGAGATCCTCTTCCATTAATTAGACTGCTGAGCTCTTCTAAACAACTAAACAAAAGCAAGAAAAACAACAACAACCAAAACATAAAAGCAAACGCGAAAACAGCGATCACGACAGCTACAACATCAGGAATAGCCACAACTGCAACTATCGCTAACCCCGCAGCAACAGCGTCAACAGCAACTACAGCAGCAACTGCTGCGAAAATAGCAGCAAAGGCACAAAAAACAGCAACGGCCACGCACGGCAGTAACATGCTGGCATGCACCAGGCGCGCAGGTGCCTAAGAGAGCCTAACCGAGGAAGAGGCTGCCCTCTTCTTAGAACACGCCAGAGAAGAGAAGCCAAGCACTAGCAGTGGCGGCGTGGATCGGGCGCAGCATCGTTCGGAGGGCCTTGCGGGAGCAGAAGCATTACTCCCAAAGAACAGGCATCGCTCTGCAAGCAGGCATCGAACTGAGCGTCGGCGTCGCTCCGGAAATCGGCGAATGAAGCCCGCGATATGGCGGAAGTACGGCAAGAGGTGGAGCGAGAGGAACGTGAGCGCGAAGGGCGCAAGCGCAGGGGCAACAGAGCTGCAACCGGTGGTAAGCAGCAGAGTGAACTACCCGCACCTGCTGAAAAGCAGAGAAGCGGGCAACAGCAACAGAGGCCAGAGTCGGCCACAGGAGGGAACCACTCAGCAGCACAGCTATTCTGATGCTCTTAAAGGCATCCAGGTGGCTGTGTTGCCCTGTGATTACCCTACAGCTTCCATATGCCCTGAGGACCCAACCGTACTCCAGGATGCTATTATGGATAAGGTCCTAAAAGGGTGGAAGCACCCACTGGTGTTCTGTGGGGTTTATTTCAGGTCAGGCATGCTCCTTGTGGAAGGCACCGGTTATTGAGGGGTGGAAGGGACCCGTGCTATCCACCAAAAGGGGGGAGGCATCCCGCCGGTGCACACAATCTCGGTGTTCCTCCCAAGATGTGTCGAGAAATCGGCTGAGTATGTGCTGGGGCTCATCCAGGCCCAGAACGAGGGTGTCCATATGGCTGCGTGGAAGGTGGTATCGTGCGGCGCTGAAGACAACGGTCTCAGTCTTAACCTGGGCATCGACGAGGCGTCGTAAATCAACATTAAGATGGCCGGATTTAACGTCAACTTCCGGTACAGCTACGTCACGGTGAGGTCGTGGTGGCAAAAGACAACAGGCAGCAAGGAGTCAGAGTCGCAAGACATGTGTGTTGACTGACTCCCCTGCTGCCTCAGCGACCGAGTCGAACACGGCCCTACCAGCCAACCAGCTGACAGAACCGGCACAGGTACCAGCCAACCAGCTAACAGAACCGGCACAGGCACCAGCTCCTGTCAGTTCCGGGACAAGTGCCCCCCGACAACGTGTGCACCCCACAGGAGCTTCTACCGGACATTGGCAGGCTCGAATTCGATAGAGGAGGCGAGGGCGACGCGCGGTTCTCGGATATCGACGACGAGCCCCAATTATGAAGTCACCAGCAGTACAAGTAGCCCAGGTCAACCTGCATCACGGCGGTCATTGCAAGCAGGTTTGCCACGGAGGACCCGGAAATACTCCTAATACAGGAACCTACAGGGGCCAGGTGAGGGGCCTCAACCACAATAACAATAAGGTAATTTGGGACCTCTCCTGCGAGAGGCCCAGAGCGTCTGTAGTGTTGAAAAATAATATTAATTATTTTTGCATTACAGAGTTTCTTACACAGGATCTGGTAGCGGTTCAGACCACCTTGAAAATTGATGGCAAGGAGATGGAGGGGTGAGAGCCTATATATTATTAGCGAAGACCTGAGCATTCACAATGTCGGTAATGAACCTACGTTCATTACTAGGGTCAGAGAGAAAGTTCTCGACATCGCATCACGGATTATCCGGTTTGCACTGGGAGTTGATTGTCAGACAGGTTACCCCAAGAGAAACCCCAGGAAAACAAACTGGGCCAACTGGGAACTGTAAGGAATACTCAGTTAGTCTGACAAAATACAATAAGGAGAATAGAAAGGCCATGCGTAGCAGCTTCAGGACCTTTTGTAGGAACATCGCATCCACTCCTGCAGCTGCTACGATTCATAAAGCTTTGGAAAGGGACAACACAGGCACCAGATTGGCTATTAAGCTAGCTAATGGGACTTTTTCAGGTACTGAACAGGAAAGGGCACTGGTGCTGTTGTCGGCCCCCTTTCCGGACACCATTCCCACCCCCAAGGATACGATGTTCCGTGTGTTCAGGCCATCCCCACCGGACTGGAAGCTAGCTAAAAGCCTTATAAACCGGTCAATAGTGCGGTGGGCTTTGGACTCCTTCGAACGGTACAAGGCCCCTGGGGTGGATGGTATATGTCGTGTTGCTGAAGCAGGGCGGGGAGCTTTTACTTCCACATCTTGTGGTTATTATGAGGGACAGTCTAGCACTG
This sequence comes from Rhagoletis pomonella, assembly GCF_013731165.1. Classification (NCBI taxonomy): domain Eukaryota; kingdom Metazoa; phylum Arthropoda; class Insecta; order Diptera; family Tephritidae; genus Rhagoletis; species Rhagoletis pomonella. The sequence goes on along the minus strand of NW_023459211.1, from coordinate 47,005 downwards.
GCCCACATTCCCAAGGTGTGGCAGAGGGCCAGGGTTATCTTAATCCCGCAGGCAGGTAATAGAGATTACTCTCTGGCCAAGTCATTCAGGCCGATAAGTCTCACATCCTTTATGATAAAGGCAATGGAGAAAATTATTGACCATGAAATCAGGATTAACACTCGGAAACAAACCCCTCTGCATTCCAACCAGCACGCGTACACGGACACTGCGCTGTATGCCTTAACGGAGGAAATACAAGGGGCCTTTGAGTGAGATGAGGTGGTGATGTGTGTCTTTCTCGATATTGAGGGGGCCTTCGATAACGCCTGCCATTTGGGAGTCCACAGAGCTCTTGAGAAACATATCGTTCAGCTAACCATCCGGTTACTGCAGACCAGGATTGGCGAGACTGAAATCGGTGATAGTATCATTCAAATACAAACGACAAAAGGGTGCCCGCAAGGGGGGGTATTATCTCCTCTACTGTGGAGCTTAGGTTGTCTACAAAAGAAATTTCAAGACCTACACATACAACAAGGCGACCTGGTGTACCTCTATTATGGAGAGTCACATACAGGCGATCAAAATACAGTGGTACACTGATGGCTCCAAAACACCTGAGGGGATTGGAGCGTTCGTGTATGGCCCCAGGCTAAGACTTTTGGTACCCCTGGGAACGTTCCCTAGCATCTTTCCAGCTGAGGTCTACGCCATTAGAATTAGCCCAATTCTGAATATTCCCGAGGATTTCATTTCTTGCGGATTTTACTTTTCTCTAGAATAAAATCCTCCTATTCTAAACTGCAAGAGAGCAACATTTTCCCAGAAAATTTCGGAGCAGAAACTTCGAACTTTCGAAGAGCTGTTTGACAGTTTTTGGCAGCTCAACTCCCGCCATTTAATTTGCGTGTTTTACACATTACAAGTGAATTTGCAATTGAAGCTATTAATAAATTAGTGCGCGGAAATTTCAATTCTTTATTTTAAATTGAGGTTCAAACTTTTGACTACACGGGTAAGTTCAAAGCTTTTTATTTCGATACCATAAGGGTACCCTTTGCTAGGTTCAGTTGCCACTGTGAATTTTGGAAGCCACATTATTAATAAGCTAGTGCTCCGGAAATTTAAATATTTGTTTAAATTAATGGTTAATCCTTTGTAGGACAACCTTCAGTTTTGGAAGCGCTCATCGACATTTGCCACAAAAAAATAACTAAAACAATGCATTCAATCGCGTTTCGCTTAGTGGCAGAGGAAGAGGAAAAACGGTTGATAGCGCAGAGTCGAACGACGAAAATTGCGTGATGCCATAAATCCATTCGAGTTGCCGCAATCTTTGTAAGTTACAATTTTTTGACCGGTGCTACAAAAAGGTATCGCTAAGCGAGGAATCAAAGAAAGGAGACCTACTAGAAAGAAGCTGAAAGCATCCTCCGACGTTCTGGAAGCTGAACTAAATATTAAGGCTTGCTTAATAAAAAAACAATTACTCTAGCAGTAACGAGTTAGCAGAACATCATGAAGAGTAGAAAAGGCACTTGTGAGCTAAATCTTATTACATTAAACGAGCAATTCTTGTATATATATATATATCCATAGCGTTCTCGGGAACGGCTCTAACGATTTCGATGAAATTTTGTACACAGATAAAATTTTGGATCTTAAGGTTATCTGAATAGGCACTATCTCCAAGAAGACTCTTATAAGGTTGCCACCTGTTCAAAATTAGTTACAAATCAATTAAAACATCGTAATATGGGTATCAATTAGAAGGTATTTCAAAGATCCCTAATTACAAACTATTTTTAATAGGGTTGCCACCTATTTTGAATCGCACATTTATTAAATTTTTTTTTAGAAAAAAAGGTAAAATATTAATATTCATGGGTACCCAGAAAAGGTTCTTAAACAATGCTTTCCCTAAATACAAATTGTTACCCTTAAGATATTAGCATAAGGTTGCCACTTATTTTCGATTCTACACAATTTATCTAAAACATCGCAATATGCATATCAAAAGAAAGGTATTGTTGAGAACAATACAAAAAAAATACAAATTTTTATTTTGTTAATTTCAATCAACATTTTTTTAAGTATGCACAGTACATATACGCTCAAGATATGTACCATTCATTCCAGCGTATTTCGCAACCTAAATTTTGGAGTAAGAGATTTACTTAATTAATATCGAAATCCAATTTTTTTTTATTTCAAAATATTTTTTAAAGCTATCGGAATCTTGAAAACTTTAAAAAGTATATGCACTCCGGTCAATCTGGTACTAAATAATAATTAAAAGAAGTTATACATATAAGCGTTCAAAAAACTAGAAATTTGTGTAAAAATAATAATTAAACCAAATACTTCACATTTTCATCTTCAGCAAGTTTAGATGTTTCTTCGAAGTGCCTTCTCTGCTCTTCATGATGTTCGGTTAAACTCGTAACTGCTTCTAATAAAGCTTGCTGAGTCTTTAGTTTAGCTTCAAGAAGGTCGGAGGATGCTTGCGGCTTTTTTACAGTAGATCTGTTTTCTGGAGCTACATTTACTGGCGGAGGCGATGGCTCGTCGACTGTAACAAGTGGACTTATTTCAGACTCGCGTATCTCTATTTCCACTTCCTCTAAATATTCTATAAAGTCAGACTCGTCACGCTCAGGTTCTTCAATGATCCTAGACACACTTGAAGGTGGCAGTAGACGCCTTCAACACTTTCCTTCATCCCAATGAGTTTATACATGTGGGACAGTAACACGACAGCAACCCAAAACGATACTGTTCATTGCAACGCTGACTGCCAACGAAACAGAAGACAAACTAAGAAACGATAATAACGGACCGAATTTACTCGCTCGACAACCACCAACCTGAACAGTCGCCAACCTGCCTACGTGTGTTAAATAATTAAAACGCAAGTCTATCGGGTTTTTTTAATTTAAACTAACACTCGGTTAGCCTACATATATAGCTTCCTCAATGGGAGAAAGTTTCTTTTGGGTGTTTGGGCCACCATCCGTGCCTTTGCTGGCTTTTAAATTTTGCGCCGCCTTTTGACGCACATATTTTTTTTTAGTCGGTACACCTATAAAAAGTAAATAAAACGACAACTTAAAACGAAAGCTACTTATTTAATCACTTTTAAAAACCTTTTTCCACTCAGTCGTATTTTTGTGGGTGGACCTGCGGAGCTTAGTTCTACTTCAGCGTTCCGCCACAACCGGGAAACTTCGTCTCTATTGCCCTTATGGAAGCCACGAGCAATGTCCGGCCTAGCTTTTCATCTGTTGTTTGGAATGAAAGGATTAAACGTTTTATTACACCAAATTTTCTTTAAATTGTAATTAGCTTCCACTCCGCAACGCCTGGGTTCAGTCCCTGGTCAAAGCAACATCGCAAGAAATATAGAAAAAAATGTTTTTTCTTAACAGCGGTCGTCCCTCGGCAGGCAATGGCAAACCTCCGAGTGTATTTCTGCTATTAAAAACAGCTTCTCATAAAAATACAATCGCCGTTCGGAGTCGGCGTAAAATTGTAGGTCCCTCCGCTTTGTGTGACAACATCAAGGCGCACGCCACAAATCGGAGGAGAAGCTCGGCCAAACACTTACATATGTGTAAGCACCAATCTATTGTTATTATTATTATTAATACCTACTTTTTCGCGAAATACATTTTCCCTTTTTCGAAAATCGTTTAGAAAAGGAGGAAAGGCTAAAGAGGAAAAATCCTCAGGAAATTTTTATTCATGATAGGAGGAAAGAGAAATGAGGAATGTGCCGAGGTTAACATTCGCAGGAATTATAGGAACGAAAGGGTACTTATATTAAGCGATAGTCAGGCGGCACTTATGGCTCTCGAGAATAAGTCCTTGGTTTTAGAGTGTGTAGAGAGGCTTAAAGCACTGGCAGAGGTTAATGAGATTAAACTGATGTGGGTACCAGGCCACATGGGGGTCGCAGGTAATGAGGAAGCAGACTATCCAGAATGTCCGCTGCCCCGACTCCGATAGGACCTGAGCCCTTCCTTGCAGTGGGGCCCAAAACCGTAAAGGAAATGCTCAGAAAGGAAAATACCAAACTAAGCGAACTGCACTGGCGTAACACCATGGGTCTACGTCAAGCAAAAAGAATACTAGGAGGAGACAATCTGATAAGATATAGGTTACTGATGGACCTCCCCCCGGAGAAACTACGAATAATGACAGGAGTTTTGACGGGCCACTTAGAGGCAGGCTTACAGGGCACCTATATAAACTAGGAATCTGGCCCTGCGACTTGTGTCGCTTTTGCGAAGCGGCCAAAGAAAACTCCTTTACACCTTCTTGCGGAGTGTAAGGTCGTTGCACGCAGGAGAAATAGGAGCATAGGGCACCTGTGGCCTAGAGAGGAGCACATACACTCACTACCCGAGGGATCTATTATAAAATTTTTAGACTACCTGGGGCTGGTCGACGTATTGTGATGAGCTAAGGTCACAATAGACCTACCTGCCGCAGTGCTATATCTAACTATCTACCTATCTATCTATGTATAAGAAAGTGCAAGTTTCTAGTCGTTAAAAATTACCGTTGATTTTTTAGAATTTTTTTTTGTGAAGAGTGTTGCTGTTTTTTGATTATGTGTCATATTTATGGATGCGCAACACCCTCCACAAAAAAAAATTCTAAAAAATCAACGGTAATTTTTAACCACTAGAAACTTGCACTTCCTTACACTACAATTGAATGGGCTACAAATACCTTGTTTATACCGACACATAAAACGCTGTGACTCAGTTTGGTGTGGTTCAAATTAGATGCATAAACAAAATTTCAATGCGCGTTGAAATCGAAAAGTGTATTGACTCAAATTTGTTTTCAAATCAGTTTTTTATTTCTCACATCGGCTAGAAAACCCGTATAAACGAATAATTCATTTAACGAAAAATCAAAATTGGCCATTTTTCTTTATACAGCCCGTTTTTAATTTTATTTATTATTATAATAAATTTGTTTTGCTGTTCGCTTGCATTTCGGTAAACCGCGAAAATTTTGTATTAAATAAATATCGAATAAAAGGAACGTAGTTTATTTACTTTATAATACGGTTTAGGGCCGTTTTCTAATGTAAGCAGTTAAGTTGCCTTTACTTACAGGGCAGATAAATTGTTCCTTACTTTAAAGTATTTTCGTGTTCTTATCATAAGCAGAATATGTATACACAATCAGACTTGTATGCATACTTGGTCGCTTGTCAGTTCAGTATACACCTATGCGACACGTTGTTCAAACATCATTTCGTTGTCATCGTTGAAGTGAACGAACATCTCGTTATGCCGATGTACGTCTTCCCAGCAAGCATTTATAGGTACAAATTATTCATACTAGACTCTTATTGCCCTCACATACGGCTAGTTATGGAGTCATATTTCTCGTATTTCGCGGCTGAAGACCGCCTCCGCAAAAGGAACATTTTAAATATAAGAAATGGTATATACCGTGGGCGGGCCCCCTTTTTTCTGGCAACACGGAAAGGCTCAAGTCAATGCCTACTCTACTCAAGACAAGGGAAATTTTAGATTTTTTCCCATTTTTGTAAGACAGTCGGAATTTGCATTTCTGTAAACGGCGGCTCATGACCTCTCTAAACTGAGGTGTAAGAGGAGCCGTGCCCCGCGCACACAACGTAAAGGAAAGTTTCCGAAAGTTTCTGTCAAACATATGTATAGGGATGTATGTATGTGTTCGTATCATTATTATACATATCGTCACCTGAAATGGAAAAAGTCGTTACAAACATCGTCAATGAAATGGAAAAAGTCGTGTCTAATAATCTTTTTCATAAAACGATGTGGGGAGTTGTAATTCGATGAAATCCATCATATCAATCACAAAGTGAATTTAAAATTTTTTATCAGTTACGACTTTTCGCATTTCAACAAAGAAGTTAGTTACGTCGTTTTGCATTTCAGGCGACGATATATGATATATGTAGTTACATAAAGGTATTAATAAAAAATTAAAACTATTAAAATTTATTATTTTAATGATTAATCCTTACAGTCTTCTGTAAAGATATAATGTGAATCAGTTTAAAAAATAAAATTGACTTGTTTGTGACTCCAAATGTTTGTTGGGTTTATACTTTTCTATACAAATATTAAGTTCTGTCTGCATTGTGTACTATAAACGTTCATACCTGTCGCAACAACGAGCAGAAAAAGTGAAAAATTTCAATTTTCTTCATACATGTCTGCTGATCTAGAATTTGGTATGTGTCTAAGCCGCCGCTTAAATCGAATTCAGCGGCCGTGCGCGCATCCTTTGGCGGCAGTGGAGTCGAAGCGACTCCGAAAATAATTACCGAGCGCGCACGGCCGCCTCCCCATCGTCGTGCGAAATCAGCACAAAGCAGTTCAGCTAGCAAACGTCGGACATCGCGCACGCGCCCCCCTTTTTTACTCAACAACGGAAGTTACTGCAAATATTTTTAAAACCATTTTAATAAGTACTAGTTTACGTACATCGTATATATACATACATATATACGCTTACCCGTAAAGATTGAAATTGTAAAAAACTAAGCCACACAAACAGAAAATTAAACTTTGGAAATCATATATTTAAAAATTTAAACCAAAGCATTTATTTTAAGTGGAAATAAAGTGTGTAAAGAGGTGAGTGCGAAGGCGACCAGTGGATTATTCATGGTCCTTCGCAGCCAACCGTGGCCCAGCTCCTAAGGAAAAACTTTTTAAATCTTATAACAACTCAAAAAAAAAAACCCTACTCGCACGTCCGCAAAAAATTAATATAAAACAGCCAAAAGGTGGAAAAAACAATAAAAAAAAAATCATTAACTAAAGTGCATACAAGTGCAAGTAGTGTGTTAAAAGTTGGGCTACTTGAGTCTACACATACATTTCGAAAAAAAAAAAATTGCCTTTTTTGTATACATACAAACATATACAAAAATAACAATAACTGTGAAAAATAAAAATTTTGGTGAAAAAAATCCATACAAAATACATACAAGGCAATCAATAAAGTTTAGTGAACTACCACAAGCTGTGCCCCAAAGAAGCCCAACAACAACCGAAGGTTTTATCAAAGCGTCATCAGCAGCCATCACCTAGCCAAACCGTCGGCCAGCATAAGGTCGATCATCTGCAACTTCATCAGTATCAGCGGCAACAACAACACCAGGCGAAAAAACATAAAGGAGCTCACTTACATACCTATACATACATAAATCAAGGAAAGTAGTAAGTAGGCAAATTTTTAATTTCCTTAAAAAAATTTAAATAACATAACTTTTATTTTCTTAAAAGTTATATTATTTCTAATAAACTGCCAACGGGCATACATACGTGTGTACACATACATACATATATATATATATATATAATTTAACAAAAGGCATATTTTTTCTCGCCAAAACGGTTTTACTAAAATTGCGGACATTTTCTTGCCGCCCAAAAATTCCACAACGGCAATTTGCCGCTATTAAAATTTTGGTAGAAAAATTCCGTTTTCCGGAAGGCGGTATAGCTCCACATACCGCCAAACTTATATATATATATATATATATATATATGTACATATATGCAAAATTTTATACATAATCCAAACAAAATTCCGTTGCAGTTTTATATGCCTACTGTGTCCCACTGTGCAAGAACAAAATATTAGCACATTAAAATCATATACTTTCCTCTGCTTACCAATTTTTGCCGTTGGTCGCATAGTTAGTTGAACTTGGCTTAACAAAGTGCCGAAAACATAAGTGCATTTTGCCCCATATACCATATGTACATACGTTCGCACATATAAGCATTGTTACAAGTTGCATTTTCTGCTACTATTCCTATAATAGCTAAGAGAGTCGCTGTTGCTCATCGGACAATACAGTCCACACATACCAAACGCACTCTAGCTTATTTTCATATCTTTCTACCTCGCTTTTCTCTGCTGCACTCACCAAGCTAAGAGAACGTAAATCAAAGCCCCCTCTCCTCAGCGGTGAGCGGCTCTTTACGTATTATTATATCCACTTGTGCATTCCCGCACACATACATACATACGCATTGTAATTAAAACAAACTCTCTGGTTTTTCGTACTTGTTCACCCACCACTGCGGTGACAAAGCGTAGCTTAGCCATATCTTCGGCTTCATATGTAAATATTTGCAAATACAAATTCTCTGTTGTTTTCGTTTCTTAACTCACCACTGCTGTGACAAACCATAGCTTAGCCATATACTCGGCTTCATACGTAAATTTTTGTACATATCTACATAAATATATTTTTACATTCCACATATTCTGCACATTTCTTCTTCTGTCACACGAATATTATCCATAACGCGATAAGAAGTGAGTTCAAGATATCAGATACATGCAACCCAGTAGGGAAAGCTCCCGAATTGCATTGGTCTAGATAGTGATAAATAACCATTACTTTTTCAGTATTTACATAATTATTTATATCACATTAAATATTTATAAATACGTATATTTCACCACGTATATAACAGTGAAAAGTGTTTGTGATTTTGTTTCTCTTACAAAACATTTTTTTTTTCAAATCCATATTCCGCGGATTCAATTAGGACGCTCCGTTTTCCACGTTAAAAAGTGCTGAACCAAAGATTAAAGCAAATACAACTTCACGTAATTTGCAAGAAACAAAAACACAAACACCGCCAAAGTGCAATTTTTCCGTTTGACACAAATTTTCTTATTTTTTGCGAACGATACCTGGGTGGTACTCAGCTATTTTTAATTAAATCTTTTATTAATTTATATACGTCTGAGCTTCTACGACATTCAAAATGCCACTTGGACACAGTCCACCAAAAATGTCAGAAATCGAAACAAGGTCAAAAAATGCTTCGCAAGAAGCCACCGGTGGTAAGAGGGAACCCTCACCGCGCCGGAAATCCAAAACTTTTGACCCATCCGCTCAAAAGTTTATAGCGGAAAGTGACAGTATCATGAGATATTGTGCAAAATTCAGTGATGCACCAATCCAAGACCACACTGAATCATATCTTATGATAAAAGACAAATCACTAGATGATTTTTGGGCACGGCTTCAGTCCGCCTATGATTTGGTTTTCTCAAAGCCAGATGACAACCTACCCGAAAACTTTAAGAATTCGGTAGAAGGCAAGTACTTCACTTGCCTTGAATTATATGAGGTGACCAAAGCTAAAATTGCCGATCAACTGTCGTTGATTAGAGCAATCGCCGCACCGAGTCCACCACCTCGCGTGGAACACACCTCGGCAGAGGCAAACGTTTTCCTCCAAGTCCCACCTTGTGACACGGAGATATTTTACGGCGGTTACGAAGAATGGCCCGCTTTTCGTGACATGTTAACAGCGGTGTACATCAACCACCCGAAGCTCTCCCGTGCTCAAAAATTGTATCACCTCCGATACAAAACCCAAGGTAAAGCTGGCTCCATCGTCAAGCAATATCCGCTCAGCGACGATAACTTCGAGCTGGCCTGGGAAGCTTTACGGTCACGATATGAAAACAAACGTATCCTAATTGACAACCAAATTAAAATTTTGATGACTTTGCCGACTATTCAATCCGAGAATAGCGAGCAACTTCAAAGGCTGCAAACATCAATTAACAACTGTCTGTCAGTTCTTAATTCCCAAGACGTCCAGACATACAGTTGGGATCCCATATTGGTGTACATATGCTCATCCAAATTGCCCGAAACCACACTGTCACTTTGGGAACAATCTCTCTCTTCTCGAAGAGATTTACCCTCATGGTCACAAATGGACGATTTTCTTACTTCAAGATACGAAGTAGTCGAAAGACTTAACCGGCTTCATCCAAGCCAAAATAAACAAAAACCAGTCCCTCATCAAAATGCTGCGCAAAACAGGTCCTTTAACAGGACTCAAACCTTTGTGACAGAACCTAAGAGGGAACCAACTTGCTCTTACTGCAAGTCCCCTCATCCCATTAGAGTCTGCCCACAATTTAAGCGAATTTCGGTACCAAACCGAGTACAATTCGCAAACCAAACCAAGCTGTGCAAAAACTGCCTTGGTAATACCCATAGCACTAATGAGTGTCCGAGCAAGTGGTCATGTACACATTGCCAACAACGGCATCACTCCCTGCTGCACATGAATCCCAAACCACAATCTCGACACTCCAGTGCGCGAGCGAATGAAACCGCCGCACAACACACTACTGCCCAGTCGACACCTCCCGCTCGACAAGCGCAGTCAAGCTCCGATTCCAGCGAGCAACCGTGCTGTTCCAAACAAGCACAAATACAATCATTGCATACCGACAATGATAGCAAAATTCTCCTTCCAACTGCCATGGTCGCAGACGAGGGGGAATTGTTTCAACTTAGAGCCCTGATTGATCAAGGCTCACAGAGAACTTTCATTTCCTCGAAAGTTCAAAAACGATTGAAACTACCATTCGAACATTCCAAGTTCGAAATTTCCGGCTCCTCAAAGCTTTGTCCACTCACATTGGTTGCACCCAAGACCATGCAACGGATAAACACACAGGCTATCGTGTTACCTCAGCTCACGAGGCACATGCCTACATTCACCATTAGCCGTGAAAACTGGCAGCGATTCAAGATCCTTGAACTTGCTGACCCAAGTTGCCACATACCGGCTCATACTGATATGGTAATCGGCAGAGATATACTTCCACAAATCCTGCTGGAAGGTATACAAAAGATTTGCAACACTATCCTTGCGCAAAAAACAATATTTGGCTGGATTCTCAGTGGTCCAATAACCAAAAATGTAATGGCATTCTCGACACAAGTAGAAGAGTGCTCGAATGCAACTCTCAGCTCTCAGCTTCGAAAGTTTTGTGAAGAAGAGCAGATTCCACAACCTCCACAAATTTCCCCTGAAGATCAGGCATGTGAGCATATATATGCAACAACAACGACTCGTGCCCCAAACGGTCGATACATTGTGCGACTTCCATTCAAGGAAGAATTTCCAAAAAAGCTGTCTCTGGGCCACTCTCGGTCTGCTGCACTTCAGCAGTTTTTCAGTATGGAGCGATCGCTTCAGAAAAAAGGAGACTTAGCCACAATGTACAATAATGTGTTGCAAGAGTATCTCGACCTCGGTCATATGGAGCACACGAAGCCATGCGAGATAATTTCCAATGGCAAATACTTCTCTTTCTACTTGCCACATCATGCGGTCGTCAAACCAGATAAGGTGACCACCAAAGTTCGCGTGGTATTCAACGCCTCAAAAACATCTGGTTCAGGAAAATCCCTGAATGACGTGTTGCACACTGGTCCCACACTCCAGCCAGATCTCATGCTGCTCACTCTGCAGTGGCGAATGCACAGATTCGTGTTCAATGGCGACATTGAAAAAATGTATCGTCAAATACTCATTCATGAGGACGATAAAGATTTTCAGCGAATCTTATTTCGCACGTCGGCTGACTCTCCTGTCACCGATTACAATCTTAAAACCGTAAAGTTCGGAGTTAATTGTGCACCATACCTCGCTATCCGTATCCGTTAGAAGATGATACGATAGCGACATTTCCCTTGGCTGCCACAATACTTAAAACCGAAACGTATGTGGATGACATCCTATCCGGAAGTCATGATATTGACAACGCCACTGAATCACTTCTTCAAGTGATCAAAGCGCTTAAGTCAGCTGGTTTCATACTTAAGAAACTAACGGCCAATCATCCGGCCATTTTAGAAAAATGTCCAAAGGAGTATCTTCTCGACTCCAACTTTTTGAAATTTGAGAGCGCTTCCACAACCAAAACTCTTGGTATACAATGGAACGCACTCACAGATACATTTTCATACACCATTCTGCCTGCATCGACATCGAATGCCTTCACAAAGCGACAAATTTTATCTTCTGTCGCAAAACTTTTTGACCCGGCAGGATGGCTGTCGCCAGTGATGATTCAAGCAAAGATTCTGCTTCAAGAACTTTGGCTGGATGGCGTTGATTGGGACGAATGTGCCAAACCTATATCCTTAGCAAAATGGCAACAGTTCGCAGAAAATCTGCCAGCCATTTGCTACATCGAAATCCCTCGATGGGTTAACTTCACTCCGGGACAAGACACCCAAATCCACTAATTTGCGATGCCTCGGAAAAAGCATATTGCGCTGCGATTTACATCCGC